>NC_057401.1:37681581-37881414 GCF_019320065.1 Cervus canadensis
AGTGCACAGCAATAACACAAAGCAGTTGTTTTTCAGTTGCTAAGTCATGTCTGACTCTTCGAGACCCCATGGACTGCAGCATGCCAGGCTTCCCTGTCCGTCTTATCTCCTGGAGTTTGCTCAAACTCATGCCCATTGAGTCAGTGATGCCATCCAACCCTCTCGCCCTCTGTCATCCCTTTCTCCTCCTGCCTTCAATCTTTCCCAGCATCAAGGTCTTTTCTAAGTGAGTCAAGTCTTCCCACCAGGTGGTCAAAGTATTGAAGCTTCAGCTTCAGCATCAGTCCTTCCAATGAATATTCAGGACCGATTTCCTTTAGGATTGACTTGCTTGAAGCAGACCAGCTATTAACTGGTTTTATTGTTGTTTTGCAATTCTCTACAAATAATGCACTCCCCTCTCACCTGTCCCCTAGGTAGATAATTCAGACAAGCTGATCCCACCAGTTCCCATCTTTGTATGCATTGCTTTCTCAAAGTGATTCTGGGCTTATCTGTTTTATGGGTACAGATTTCAAGCAAATTTTTGTTTGAATAAAGCACTCTGCTAAAAAAAAAAAAAAAAAAAAAAAGGTTGGAGTCCAGAAAACAACTAAAGGATTTCTTGATTTCCTTCCAGTTCTAAGATCCCGTGTGTCTCTATTAAAATTAGTCTCGGGCTTCCACGATGGTCCGGTGAAGAAGAATCTGCCTGCCAATGCAGGGGACACAGGTTCGATCCCTGGTCTGGGAAGAGTCCATGTGCCGTGGGGCAACTGAGCCTGTGCACCACAACAATGGAGATCATGCTGCAACTACTGAAGCCCAAACACCTAGAGCCTGTGCTCAGTAATAAGAGAAGACACCTCAATGAGAAGTCCTCACATCACAACTAGAGAAAGCCCTTATGCAGCATCAAAAATCCAGTGCAGCCACCCCCGCCCCAGCAAAAAACAACCACCACCACCAATAGTCTCAATCTTTTTTCTAATTTTCATTCTCTCCCTTTCAGAAGTTTTGTTTTGTTAACAATGAATTAAACATCATAGGGAAGATTGCTTGAAAGTGAAAGTGTTAGTCACTGTAGCCCACCAGACTCTGCTGTCCATGGAATTCTCCAGGCAAGAACACTGGAGTGGGTTGCCATGCCCTCCTCCAGGGGATCTTCCCGATCCAGGGATCAAACCTGGGTCTCCTGAATTGCAGGCAGATTCTTTGCCATCTGAGCCACCAAGGCATGGCAAATATTTTCAGCTTTCACTAAGCCTGGGATCCAAATGGAAGGATGTGAGTTGTAGGGTGAGTGCCGCCATCTTAAGGGAAGTGAGACAGGCTAGTGGCTGGCTCCACAGAGGTGTGGGCTTTTATATGGAGAATGGTCTTTTCTTTAAAGTATCTCATTTAAATAACCTGGAGTGTCTAGGTTGGCTGCAGTCTAGTTGGCTGCAGGCTAGTGGTCTCCACTTGACACCCCTTTCCCCAAAGCCGTCCCCCACCCTTGACTGCAGTCATAACCCCCTTATCTCTTCACCCACTAGAATTCTGATGCTGACCCTGTCTGCAGGGTGGAAACACCACACTGCTAAGATTCTCTCACCCACTGTTGTTCTCATTTTAGAAAAGAGACATGACTATTTTGATATGTAATAATAATTGCTAATGCTTATTAAGTACTTACTCTGTGCCAGGCACTGGTCCAAGTGCTTTACTTGGAGGTGCTTTACTGGAGGAGGGCAACCCACTCCACTGTTCTCGCCAGGAGAATTTCATGGACAGGGAACAGGCTACAGTCCATGGGGTCGCAAAGAGTTGGACACAACTGAGCGACTAGACACAAGCGAATAGACATGACTGTCTATTTCTCCTAACCATCCTATGAGGCAGGTACCCAGTGGGCCCGTGGGGAAGCAGGCACAGAGGCAGGAAGTCATCCTTAGTTGAGGCCGTGGCACAACTAGGATCTGGATCCAGATAAGCCTGGCTGTCAACCACCGAGGGACGACAGGTTATGTTATATAAGTGCCGTTGGAAGGCAGGTATTTGGACAGCATCACCTTTCTTGCCATTGAAGCGAACCAGAGAGAGCTAGAAAGAGAGCATGATGGCATTTAGAAAGCCACAGAGGAGTGTATGACTAGGAGTCTAGAACAGAACCGCTGTTTATCTCACTGGTCCTTTAGGGAGCGGGAGAGGAAGCCAGCATGCCAGTTATCCTGTTTTCTGTCCCTGCAATG
This sequence comes from Cervus canadensis, assembly GCF_019320065.1. Taxonomy (NCBI): domain Eukaryota; kingdom Metazoa; phylum Chordata; class Mammalia; order Artiodactyla; family Cervidae; genus Cervus; species Cervus canadensis. The sequence continues at coordinate 37,683,795 of NC_057401.1, forward strand.
TGGGGTGAAGATGCCTCCCTCCAACCCCTCCTGCCCTTGTGGGGGAAGAGGAATTTCCCTTATTTCTCTCCCATGGTAGGGAGGTGGGGCATAAGTCCAGAAACAAGAGAAAGGATGTCATCTGTGAAGTGGGGGTTTCCAGGCTGAGATTCATCAGTGGACAGAGAAAACAATTGTTTTGAGGGAAAAAAAAAAAAAATAGAGCTTGTTCTAACCTTAGGGTCTGTGTGTGTGTTAGTAGCTCAGTTGTGTCCAACTCTTTGTGACCCCATGGACTGTAGCCTGCTCCCTGTCCATGAAATTCTCCTGGTAAGAACAGTGGAGTGGGTGGCCCATGCCCTCCTCCAGGGGATCTTCCTGGCCCAGGAATTGAAGCTGGGTCTCCAACACTGCAGGCAGATTCTTCACCATCTGAGCCACAGGGAATGCAGGAGATGCAGGAGACCCAGGTTCAATCCCTGGGTTGGGAATATCCCCTGGAGAAGGAAATGGCAACCCACTCCAGTACTCTTGCCTGAAAAATCCCATGGACAGAGGAGCCTGGCAGGGTACAGGCCATGGGGTCACAAAGAGTTGGACATGACTGAGCACACACTCAACTTTAGGGTCTGCCTACATTTAATTTCTACTCCTTTGATCTCTGCCACATTCAAGGCCTATATTACATTAACTTTATAACCCATTACCTCACTTCCAAAGATTCACCTCTCTAATTCATTTTCTATGCTGTTGCCTATATTTGGTGTCCAAAAATACAAATCTGATTGTTTCCCTTCATACACTAAACCCTGCATTGTTTTTCTCCTTGACTAGGGAACATTCCTGAAATCCACCTCTCTTTCCAGCTGTACAGGCATGCCCTGCCCATCTTGAGTCCTGTCTTTACTTTCCTGCCCCTTCAAACCCTCCCCAGCCTTTATGACCTTGACCATAGGCTACTGTTGCGTATAAAGCCTCTTGGGATGCCCCCAGTAGAACACTCTTCCTTCCACAGCTCCTTTCTGCTGCATCTTTCTTTCCATGGCTCTACATCTGGCATGAGCAGCTTCCACAAGCCCCCAGGAGGTTTTGGAGACCACACTGAAGTCATATTACAATGCGAAGCTTACAGCTTTTGAACACCTGGACTCAGATATATGATTTAAAAAAAAAAAATCTCTTTCCTTCTTACTTTGGTCCAGATGCTCATTCAGCATTTTCTCCCCATCATCCATGGCTTCCACGACAGAGACACAGGAGAGGTGGGTTCCATCCCTGGGTGAGGAAGATCCCCTGGAAAAGGAAATGGCAACCCATCTCCAGTATTCTTGTCTGGAAAATCCCATCGACAGAGAAGCCTGGCAGGTTACAGTCCATGGGGTTGCAAAGAGTCTATAGAGGCCATTTTAGAAACAGCCATCTGTTGTCTAGCGACATTCTATTATGTGTAGCTGAACATGCGACAATGTGGTCAGGTTCTCAGAAGATTTTCAGTTCTTTGGTGGTATTTAATTATGACCACATGGATACAGGTTCAACTTGAGGGTAGGCTGATTCTTTTTTCCTGGAACTGAGAGCTAAAAATCTACTGTTATTTATTGATTTTTTTTAAAGGATACAATCTCAAAAATTTTACAAGTTGGTAAGACAAACCAAAACACTGCAATTACCAAACCCCAGTCTGTTTTCCTTAGAAAACTCCAAACACTTCAATGTAATTGAAGAGTTTTGTTTTCTTTGATCAAATATTGTGGTTAATTCACCAGCTGCTTCCCTAGAGTTCATAAAAATTGACCACGTAATTCCCACACTACCCATCCCTCCCCCAAATTTACTTTTCTTTTAAATGTAACTTATATTCCCTCTTTCTTCTAAGAGTGGCTAACTGTATATGATAGCTTTCTTAAGTGGTATGAGGGGAAAAGCTAATATACATTATTGTTCTAGCTGGTCCAGAGGATTTCTGATGATCTCATTAGGGTAGAGATGAAATGGTATCATTTGAATGTTTTACATGGGTCATTTATATAACTAGAATAAGTTATTTTCATCGTGGAAAATATAAAAAAGAGAAATAGGCTTTACCCTGGCAAAACAAAAACAAAGAGAAATAGAAGTCATAGGATTAAAAAGCACTGTTGCTTTCCTTTTGCCAGTAAAAGGGGCAGTGATACACACAGTTGAAATTTGGACAATGAGGCCAGTATAAATCTGCCCAGAGATACTGATGCTGATAATTATATCAGGAGAGTATACTGCACACACCTCGTAGGGCTCCCTGGACTCATCAAATTACATAACCAACTTTGATTTTGATAAGGGTTACTGACTAGAAACCACTTTAGTATTCTTGCCTTGAGAACACCATGAACAGTATGAAAAGGCAAAAAGATGGGACCCTGAAAGATGAATTCCCCAGGTCAGTAGGTGCCCAATATGCTACTGGAGATTAGTGGAGAAATAACTCCAGAAAGAATGAAGAAACAGAGCAAAAGCAAAAACAACACCCATTTGTGGACGTGACTGGTGATGGAAGTAAAGTCCAATGGTGCAAAGAGCAACATTGCATAGGAACCTGGAATGTTAGGTCCATGAATCAAGGCAAATTGAAAGTGGTCAAACAGGAGATGGCAAGAGCAAACTTCCACATTTTAGGAATCAGCAAACTAAAATGACCTAGAGTGGGTGAATTTAACTCAGATGACCGTTATATCTACTACTTGGGCAAGAATCCCTCAGAAGAAATGAAGTAGCCATTATAGTCAACAAAACAGTCCAAAATGCAGTACTTGGATGCAATCTCAAAAATAACAGAATGATCTCTGTTCATTTCCAAGGCAAACCATTCAATATCACAGTAATCCAAGTCTATGCTCAGAGCAGTAATTCTGAAGAAGCTGAAGTTGAACAGTTATGTGAAGACCTACAAGACCTTCTAGAACTAACACCCAAAAAAGATGTCCTTTTCATTATAGGGGACTGGAACACAAAAGTAGGAAGTCAAGGAGTAACAGGCAAATTTGGCTTTGGAGTGCAGAATGAAGCAGGGAAAAGGCTAATAGAGTTTTGCCAAGAGAATGCACTGGTCATAGCAAACACCTTCTTCCAACACCGCAAGAGAAGACTCTACACATGGACATCACCAGATGGTCAACACTGAAATCAGATTGATTATATTCTTTGCAGCCAAAGATGGAGAAGCTCTATACAGTCAGCAAAAACAAGATGGGGAGATGACTGTGGCTCAGATCATGAACTCCTTATTGTCAAATTCAGACTTAAATTGAAGAAAGTAGGGAAAACCACAAGACCATTCAGGTATGACCTAAATCAAATCCCTTACTATGATACAGTGGAAGTGACAAATAGATTCAAGGGATTAGATCTGATAGACAGTGTGCCTGAAGAACTATGGACAGAGGTTTGTGACATTGTACAGGAAGCTGTGATCAAGAAAATCCCTAAGAAAAAGAAATGCAAAAAGACAAAATGGTTGTCTGAGGAGGCCTTACAAATAGCTGAGAAAAAAAGAGATGCTAAAGGCAAAGGAGAAAAGGAAAGATATACCCGTTTGAATGCAGAGTTCCAAAGAACAGCAAGGAGAGGTAAGAAAGCCTTCCTCAGCGATCAATGCAAAGAAATAGAGGAAAACAATAGAATGGGAAAGACTAGAGATCTCTTCAAGAAAATTAGAGATACCAAGGTAACACTTCATGCAAAGATGGGCATAATAAAGGACAGAAATGGTATGGATCTAACAGAAGCAGAAGATATTAAGAAGAGGTGGCAAGAATACACAGAAGAACTATGATAATCACGATGGTGTGATCACTCACCTAGAGCCAGACACCCTGGAATGTAAAGTCAAGTGGGCCTTAGGAAGCATCACTATGAACAAAGCTAGTGGAGGTGATGGAATTCCAGTTGAGCTATTTCAAATCCTAAAAGATGATGCTGTGAAAGTGCTGCACTCAATATGCCAGAAAATTTGGAAAACTCAGCAGTGGCCACAAGACTGGAAAAGGTCAGTTTTCATTCCAATCCCAAAGAAAGGCAATGACAAAGAAGGCTCAAGCTACCACACAATTGCACTGATCTCACATGCTAGCTCAAAAGTAATGCTCAAAATTCTCCAAGCCAGGCTTCAACAATATGTGAACCATGAACTTTCAGATGTTCAACCTGGTTTTAGAAAAGGCAGAGGAATCAGAGATCAAATTGCCAACATCCGCTGGATCACTGAAAAAGCAAGAGAGTTCCAGAAAAACATCTACTTCTCCTTTATTGACTATGCCAAAACCTTTGACTGTGTGAACCACAACAAACTGTGGAAAGTTCTTCAAGAGATGGGACTACCAGACCACCTGACCTGCCTCCTGAGAAATTGGTATGCAAATCAAGAAGCAACAGTTAGAACTGGACATGGAACAACAGACTGGTTTCAAATCAGGAAACGAGTACGTCAAGGCTGTATATTGTCACCCTGCATATTTAACTTATATGCAGAGTACATCATGAGAAACGCTGGGCTGGAGGAAGCACAAGCTGGAATCAAGATTGCCGGGAGAAATATCAATAACCTCAGATATGCAGATGACACCACACTTATGGCAGAAAGCGAAGAAGAACTAAAGAGCCTCTTGATGAAAGTGAAAGAGGAGAGTGAAAAAGTTGGCTTAAAACTCAACATTCAGAAAACTAAGATCATGGCATCCAGTCCCATCACTTCATGGCAAATAGATGGGGAAGCAATGGAAATAGTGACAGGCTATTTTTTTGGGCTCCAAAATCACTGCAGATGGTGACTGCAGCCATGAAATTAAAAGATGTTTGCTCCTTGAAAGAAAAGTTATGACCAACCTAGACAGCGTGTTAAAAAGCAGCGACATTACTTTGCCAACAAAGGTCTGTCTAGTTAAAGCTACGGTTTTTCCAGTTGTCATGTATGAATGTGAGAGTTGGACTATAAAGGAAGCTGAGTGCCAAAGAATTGATGTTTTTGAACTGTGGTGTTGGAGAAGACTCTTGAGAGTCCCTTGGACTGCAACGAGATCAAACAGTTCATACTAAAGGAAATCAGTCCTGAATGTTCATTGGAAGGACTGATGCTGAACCCGAAGCTCCAATATTTTGGCCACCTGATGTGAAGAACTAACTCATTTGAAAAGACCCTGTTGCCGGGAAATATTGAAGGTGGGAGGAGAAGGGGATGACAGTGGATGAGATGGCGGTATGGCATCATGGACTCAATAGACATGAGTTTGAGTAAGCTCTGGGAGTTAGTGATGGACAGAGAAGCCTGGTGAGTGGCAGTCCACAGGGTCACAAAGAGTCAAACCCGACTGAGCCACAGACCTGAACTCAACTGACTAGAAACCTACTGGGTTATTAAGGGCAATTAAAATGTGACTAGGGCTTTTTTTTTTTTAATAAATAAAATATCAATCTCATTTCAGAAGTACATCAGAATTTCTTTGGCTGCACTGGTCTTAATTGCAGCATGGACAATCTTCAGTTGTGGCATATGGGATCTAGTTCCCTGACCAGGGATGGAACTGGCCCTACTGCATTGGGAGCATGGAATCAGCCACTGGACCATCAGGGAAGTCCCAGGAAAACATAAGAATTTCATTTTTGTGCCTCTCTCTTGCCCACTTGAGTTTTAGCCCCTAAGAAAGAGGGAATGGATGGCATGCCTGACACTAGGGTTTTATGCCTTGACTAAGCAAAAATTGTGAGAACATCTGTTTTAAGCCTACCATGCATTTCAAGCCTAGAGGACAGTGCAGGAAGCTAAAACTCTGTACCTCCCCCACACATTAAGTCTCATTCCAGTAGGACTTCTTTCATTGAATCCCTCCATGACCATCCCCCTTCTCCCTCCTGTCTGCTCTTCTCTGACTAAATCAATCCTTTGTCCTCTGGACTCTTACTTAAAAAAGAACACCCTCTTTCACAGGACTTGTTACCTGGTATTATGATTCCTTCTTGGTTTGTGCTTTAACACCCTCATGCCAGTATACAGAGGACTTGAGACAGTTGGTTGTGTTTGTATCTGTCTCCATTCCTAGACCATGAATCCCCAGAGGAGAACTCATCCTGTCCACCCCTCTCTCACCGCCACCGCTGACACATATGTATCCCTCTGTGGTCACATCATCTTATAAAGGATTAATGAATGATTTTGTGATTGAGTGTCTGGGGCAAATATACTCTAACATTAGTCACCCCCAGTAGGCTGACTCTATCTGGATCAGTCTATGGCTGATCACTGCTTTCAGTCCCCAAAGAATAAAGTGATCTCCTCCAGACTTCCGGAGGCCAATTTTCTAAGCCCTGCTGCAGTTTTCAGGTCAGGTAATACGAATAGCCCTGTTTTAATTTTGCCAGGGCTACCATCACAAAGACCGCCAACTGGGTAGCTTAAATGATAGATATTTATGTTCCTGCAGTTCTGGAGGCTGAAAGTCTCAGAACAAAGTGTGGGCAGGTTTTGTTCCTCCTGGGAACTCTTCTTGGCTTGCGGGTGGTTGTCCTCTCACAGCACGCTCATGTGGCCTTTTCTCCTTGTGGAATCCCTGGTGTCACCACCTCATTTCAGGACACCGGTTGTGTTGGATTGGGGCCCCACCCTGAAGGCCTCAGGTTAACTCAGTCATCTCTTTGTAGGTCCTATTTCCAAATGCAGTCACTTTCTGGAATGGGGGTTGGGACTTGAACAAGTGAATCTTGGGGAACACAATTCAGTCCTTACCAGACTCTAGCACAGGTTCTCTAGTTTACTACCAACAGGTCGCACTGCCAAATAAACAGAGAGAGAGCTACAGCCTTTGGAAGCAGTCTGAGGCCTGTTGAGGGAACTTTTGGGGGACTCACAATCCGTGTGTTGAGATTCACTAATGCAGAGGCCCAGGAACCTTTCGGGGTGGGGGGCAGTGAGAATATAAACTGTGGTGGTGGGTGGGACTTCTGGGAGGGAGACCCTCTTGGGATAAAGGTGTGTAGAGAAAACTTTGTGCTTCATGGGAAAACTGTGCATGGTCTTCTACAGCAGGTGTTGGCAAACTTGGTGTGAAGAGCTAGATAAGAAGTATTTTCTCTCTCTCTATCTGGGCAACTCAAAAATACTTTCATAGCTGGAAAGTAGCCATCAGTTCAGTTCAGTCACTCAGCTGTGTCCATAGGCAATGCCTAAATGAATGGATGTGGCCATGTTCCAATAGAGCTTTATTTACAAAAACAGGCGGCTGGCTTGATTGGGCCTGCAGGCCTTAAGTGCCCTGGTCTAGAGCACACCCTTCCTGATCTTGATTTTATATAGATTCTGAGCTTGTCATTTGAACTATTTTATAGCTCATAGACAAATGAAAGCAATGCAAAACATCCTTGACCTTAAAGACATAAAGTTTTGACCCTGGGAAGTTCAATGGACTTCCTTCTCTGCCTTTGGAAGAAGGCAGTCTTGCCTGAATTTGCACATTTCTTTCAATATTTCTGACCTATAAAAATATCTACTCTTTGGATTCTCCAGTTCTCCTTCATTAATAATGAGTTAAATAAAATCTTTAACATGCATTAATTTTTTTCTATAGGAGGGTCATGATTTTGTCTTTTAAAAAAGATTATCTTTTTAACAACTCAAATACTACTGGGCACTGTTTGAAAAGGGCTTGGAAACTGCACTAAGATCATTGTGATTCTGCCTTCTGGAGCAATGGTCTTTAAACTTTTTGAGTATATGCCTTTGTCAGCAAATATTTTTAACCACCCTGCCTTGACATACAAATATAGTATACTATCAGTACTGTACATAGACTAACATATATAAACATAAACAAAAATAAATAATTTGAAAAATAAAGAACTTGCAATAGTTTCTTTGCATATCTCAATGGATCTTCAACACCTTTGGTTCTCTCTCTTCACTATTTTTCTGGACAATAGTGAACCACAAATATTAACTAGTTGGGAAAAAAAATCTGTGTTAACTCCAACAATACACAAACAAAGCACATTGTTGTAAAAAATAACCAAAATTTGAGTTGATTGGCTCAGGGGATGGTAGAATTCCTCCTAAAAAGAGAACTGCACCTTTGTCCTGGAAAATAGCTTAATGGAACTGATTGGTTATAAAAGGTGAGGTCAGGTGGTTGTAGCTAGATGGAAGCAGGTTCCACATGAAGAATTTAACAAACATGAGGATTTCAGTATTGTCTACTAGAGCTGAGGAATTCTTGGTGGTCCGGCAGTAAAGAATCTGCCTGCAATACTGGAAACACGTGTTCAATCTCTGGGTCAGGAAGATCCCCTGGAGAAGGAAATGGCAACCCGTTCCAGTATTCTTGCCTGGAAAGTCCCACTGACAGAGGACCCTGGTGGGCTACAGTCCATGGGGTGGCAAGAGCTGGGAGTGGAAGCTGTTAGGACTTTGGCAGAGAAGATGTGAAGGGATTCTACTCTAATGAGGGAAGCTCTAGAGCAACATGGCAGAGGGTGAGGTCATGGCTTCGAGTGGATCACAGCCAGGGAGACACAGAAAATGCCAGAGAAGTACAGCAAGTTCCCTACATACAAACGAGCTCCGTTCCAAGAGCACGTTCGTTAAGTCCAATTTGTTTGTAAGTCCGACAAAGTTAGCCTAGGTATCCAACTAACACAATTGGTTAGGTGGTACTATACAGGTATAGGTTTATAATACTTTTCACACAAATAATACATAAAAACAAACAAAAAAATAAAGAAAACTTTTTTTTTTTGTTTTGACTACCATGCATCATGAGGGATGCTAGTTCCCTGGCCAGGGATGGAACCCATGCCCCTTGCACTGGAAGTGGGGAGTCTTTTTTTTTTTTTTGGCTTAAACAACAAACATGTATTTTCAACGGTTCTGAAGGCTAAGTCCAAGATCAAGGAGCTAAAAGATTTGGTGTCTGGTGATGCTCTCTTTGTTGAAGCATGGCGTCTTGACTACTGGACCACCAGGGAAGTCCCCAGAAAACATTTTTAATCTGACAGTGCAGTACCTTGAAAGTACAGTAGTACAATACAACAACTGGCATACAGGGACTGGCATCATGTGAACAGGCAAGAAAAGTTACTGACTGGAGGAGGAACAGGCGGTGGGAGATGGTAGAGCTGAAGGATCATCTGAAGGAGATGGAGGGCATACTGCAGTTTCACTCATGCCTTTCATTGATGGAACACACATTGGCATCTTTGAAAGTTTGCAACTTGAGGTTTCCAATGTAGAGAACTCACTGTATCTTTAAACAATTGTGTTGATGGTTCCTCTGACTGTGCCATCATTATGCCCTATCATTTCTGGAGATTCCATAAAAATCTGCTTTTGCTTAATGGAATCGAAATGAAGAAAGCAGCTAGTAACTCTGAAATTCTTTAAGGTGACTAGAGGCAGAGAGCCAAGATCTGCATGTGAGCTGGAAGCGGAGTTGAGGAGTCAGAGTGGGGAAAGAAGCAGAGATGGAGCTGGGCTGTGACCCTAAAAGTGTGATGGGGAGACTACATCTGGCAGTAATATAGGGTGAGGCCTCAGCAATGTCATTTCATAACTAAGGAAAGATGACTGCTGAGCACTGGAATATTAGAGGATTTTCAGCAGCAGACTGTTGGGTTACCTGTTTTGAAAAATGTGGTGATGGATTGGAGCGCAAAGATATTAGAAACAGTGAATCAGTTAAGAGATTGCTAGAACACCAGGCAAGGATGACGAGAACAGAACAGGGGCAGAGGGAGTGTTTATTCTTGACATACTTTAGTGGTATAGTCTGTAGAACTGTGTGATGATTCCCTATAGGGGGAAAGAGGAGAGTGAATAGGAATAACATTTATAAAGCTTGGGTAGTTAGGTATCTGGTGACATGCCATCCCCTGAATTAGGAAACATATGAAGAACAGGTTTTCAGGAAAGATAATGGGTTCATAGTAGGATAGGGTGAATTTGAGATGATCATGAAACCTGGTGGAGATAGGCTACAAAGAGTTGACAATAAGACTTTCCAGATGGCCCAGTGGTAAAGAATCTTCCTATAATGCAGGAGACTCGAGTTAGATCTCTGGGTTGGGAAGATCCCCTGGAGAAGGAAACGGCAACCCACTTCAGCATTCTTGCCTGGAGAATCCCACGGAGAGTGGAGCCTGGCAGGGCTGCAGTCCATGGGGTTGCAAAGGATCAGACATGAGCTAGAGATTAAACAATACCACAGGAGAGAGATCAAGGCTAAAGATATTCTGGGAATTGTCCTCTAAAAGGTGTCATGATTTTTGTTTATTGCCCTTTGACAAATGTTAAGAAAACAATACACTTTTAGTTTATTTACTCATTCATTCAAACTTAACAAGTATGCAAACCATGTGCTAGATTTTAGGGCTTCCGAGGTGGTGTTAGTGGTAAAGAACCTGCCTGCCAATACAGGAGACGTAAGAAACATGGGTTCCACCTCGAGTAGGGAAGATCCCCTGGAGGTGGGCATGGCAGCCCACTCCAGTATTCTTTGCCTGGAGAATCCCATGGACAGAGAAGCCTCTCCATAGGGTCACAAAGAGTCGGATGTGACTGAAGTGACTTAGCACACACACACATCCTAGGCTCTAGGGGTAAATGATGAATAAGATCCTTCAGAAACTCATAGCCTCATCAGAGGATTAGGTCACGAACGAAAAGCAGAGCTGCAGGTGTGGGGACCACTCAGAACCCCAGGGGTGTTACAAAGACTCTTTTAAACTGAAGACATTTGAAATTCAACAGATACAGAAAGAAGCCTTCTCAGAGCTTCTCTTATCTGACTTAAGGCAGAAACTTTAGAGAAATGACGCGTGCCATAAATTCTCTCTTTGGGACAGGTCTGCCCCCAGGAGAGACCAAGAGTAAAACCTATCATAAAACCCTTCTCTGGGGGAAATTTGATCCTGATAGTCAGAAAGACTGCTCATACCTGTGGAGACAAATATTACCACAAACTTTATCTCTTGTTTGTTCTAAAAAAACCTGTTTGTCTTTTCTAAAGAAACCTATTTGTTCTTCCCATAGGAGTCTTTCTCCCTCCTCCCCTTTCCTACTAATCTACTATTTCTAATAACCCTTTAAGTTACTCATCGCTGAGTACTTGCATTTATGCACATTGCACATGTAAATAAACTTTTTTCCGCCTATTAACCTGTCTTTTGTTAGTTTAATCCATAGGCCCCAGCCACTAAACATAAGAGAATCAAAGAAAAGCTTTTCTTCTTCATCACAGAAAGAAATTTCCATCCTCAATGACTGACATCATGAAAGTGGCATTAAATACAATGGGCAACATAAAAAGATGACCAGGTGTGGAAGAAAATAGCAGAGACTATTCATTCCATTTTTATGTACCTAAGAGTAGTGTGGGAGTTAATTTACCATAAGATTTATATCCACCCAGAGTTCTCAGCAGTGTTCTCAGACATTTTTCACCTCTCACCACTAGGTCTTTCTCCTTCCTCATTCTAGATTCGTATACTATTCTTGACAATATCTCCTCCAAGAACAGATAGGAAGCAAAGATAAAGTGGCTGAGACGTGGGATTTGGCACTCTGCCATGGCTAATCACCCACATTGACTTCCCTTCCACTTTTCCACACTGGGTTTACAATCTTCTCACTTGGGAGCTTTCCAGTCCTTGGAGGAGCTCAGATTTATCAGGAGATGGGTACTGAGTTTTGTTTCTTTCCACCTGACCACTCCCCAGACTCTCCCTGGGACAAGTTATATTTAGATTTATTTCCTTTCAGAAAAAAATTTACCTACACTAGCTTTAGATCGGAAACCTCCCAAACTGTTTGCAAACCTCAAGGACTATTTCAAGGACTTTGCCTCCAATTCATACTTTCCTATCTGTTTGTCTACCCTGGTCTTTTGTTTACTGCCTACCAGATTTCACGTCAATAACATGCTTCAGGTTATCTCCCCTGGTTTTGTCCTCTATGTAATAAGTTTAATATTTGCCTCTTTTACCCTTCCAGAAAAGACATCATCATTTCATATAGTTCTATTGTATTTCCTACAACTTAATCTAGCACTGGGAATGTAGTTAGGGACAGAATTAAAAAGTACTTTGAATTGAATTAGATGGAGTTATGTGGATTTGATCAGACTTGTGTGTGTTTTTTTTTTAATCCAAACTATAAACTCAAAGTTACCATCTTTATAACTTTCTTGTTGTTATTTTCTATAAACTCTTTCATGGTCTATGCTCAGAGAGAACCCATGGGTATACAAAAGAGAATGGAAGCCCTGAGACCACAATGAGATTTTTGTCACTGGCTATGACTTTGGAAATCAGGAATGTTCTGTCAATGCACATTCCAGAATTCCTAGCCTACACATTCTGGCTTGTTTCCAGTATGTTGACTCTATTAATGGATACTTGAAATATATACCACTTTCCACTCTTTATGCAACTGTCTTAGGGTGGAATTTTCTTTTCTCCTCCCACCAGAATCTCAGTGTTGTTTCAGCTCCCAGCGTGTACTTACATGATCCTTTGTAAAACAGAGGGCTCAATATTTCCCGAGCTTTGATCCTTTAACTCCTCCAGGTCTGAGTTCCTTTTGGGTCTTCTCCTTCTTTGACTGGGCAGGCACAAAGGCTGAGGAGAAGAAAAGCAAGATGGAAAATTCTAGAGTTTAAAAAGAGAGGAAGGGGGGTAGGATGAATTGATAGAGTAGGACTGACATACATACTATACGTAAAATAGATGGCTAGTGGGAACCTGCTGTATAGTACAGGGAGCTCAGTGCTGTAATCTGTGATGACCTAGACGAGTGGGATGGGGGCTGAAGGGGTAGGAAGGAGATCCCAGAGGGAGCGGATATACGTGTGTGTGTGTGCGCGTGCGTGCGCGTGCACGCTCAGTTGTGTCCAACTCTTTGCGACCCCAGGGACTGTTGCCCACCTTGCTCCTCTATCCATGGAATTCTCCAAGCAAGAATACTGGAGTGAGTTGCCATTTCTTTCTCCAGGGGATATTCCCAACCCAAGGATCGAACCAGCATTTCTTGCTTCTCCTGCATTGGCAGGCAGATTCTTTACTACTACACCAGTTGGGAAGCCTGATAAATGCAGAATCTGCCTGCCACGCTGGAGACCCGGGTTTGATCCCAGGGTTGGGAAAATCCCCTAGAGAAGGAAAAGGCTACCCACTCCAATATTCTTGCCTGGAGAATTCCATGGAGAGAGGAGACTGGCGGGCTACAGTCCATGAGGTGGCAAACAGTCGGACATGACTGAGCAACTCACACTAACACACAGCTGATTCATTTCATTGTACAACATAAACTAACACAACATTGTAAAGCAATTATACCCCAGTGAAAAAACACTAAGGATAAAAAATAAGAAAACAAGAGTAAAAGAAAAAGATTTGAACCATATAATAAACTTAAATATACATACATGAGAACACCTGGGAGAAGGTCTGGGTTTCAGTGTTTCAGTGCAAACCAAGAGGTTTACCTCTGGTTTATTCAAAGAATCCTGAGGTTTTCAAGCCTGCCCAGGAATCTTAGGGACTAGCTGATGACTTCATATTGAAATCATGCAAAACCCATGAGCTCATGAGCTGGGAGATGAAACCCAATGAGACAAAAATGGCTTCAAGGGGACTTGCTGTAAGTCTGTGTAAGATCATTCAAACCTGAAGAGGCAAAAGTAGATAAAACCAGGCCACTGGAATTTGGAAACTTTCTTGCAGGGACTTGTAGTAAAACGAAACTGCTTGGTTTCACCTAAGCCCTTGAGAGACACTCAGAGAAACTGTAGGAGAAGAACTTGAAAGCAAGGAGCACTTTCTGTTTGCTTTTGCAATCACTGATTTCAGTGAGCGTGATTCTCAGTAGTTGATAAGGTCAGACTTATCTCCACAGTCCTTCCTACCCTGTCTCCAAGTTCACTCTCTTTGGGTACAATCCCAGTGACCGTCCTCAGAGGGCTGTCACCCAGCTGTGCTGCACGTAGCCTTGACAGACATGTGTCTGATGTTTTGTCGGAGACAGCAGGCCCGGGAGAGCTGTTGGACATGGGCCAGGCCCCTAGGAGCCTGGGCTGGAGAGGGCGTGGTGCTGGGGTCAGCCCCTGGGCTGTGATGGCACCAAGGAGGACCCGAGAGAAAATGACCAGGAACCAAGCTGCCCAAGGCAGGCAGACGGAGACCTGAGGGAGAAATCAGAGAGGCTTAATCCAGGTACAGAACCCAGGCTGATTAGACCTTACCAAAGGAGCCAATTTAAGGGAGCAATGAGGCCAAACAATGTAGCAAAAAGTGTGTTTCCTTAGATACTAGAATCTTAATCATGGAAAGCAGGCTGTGAACTGCCCGGTGTAGGTCAGTTACGCAGAGCAGGATCCCCTGGAGTTACTTCATTCAGAAAGGATTCATTTCCGGGACTCATATGGATTAGAGAATCACTGAGAGGGCTGAAGAAGCAGACTCAGAATTAAGGCTCAGGAACAACTCCCAAATGACACCAAAGAACCAAGCCTCCAAAGGGAGCCAAGGTTCCTCCCGCATCTGGAGGCTGCCTTCTCTCTCAATTAGGGAGCTGGTTCCAGAATCCCCTGCTATTGCCAAGATCAGGAGGCTGCTCTGATCAGGAACCACTGCCATTCCCAGTCCCTACTGGTCCTGCTGCAGTCGGCACCATCAAACGAATGCAAAGCACCTGCTTCAACCCGAGGAAGCCAGTGAAGGATGGCAGGGGCCTCTGTTTCCACCAATACCCGATGGCAGGGGAGGCCTGCCTGTGGAAGCAGCAAAAACAGTAGGAGCAGGGAAGCCTCATTTCTTATCAAATCCAGCTTCCTTTGTGGCTCAGCTGGTAAAGAATCTGCCTGCAATGTGGGAGACCTTGGTTTGATCCCTGGGTTGGGAAAATCCCCTGGAGAAGGGAAAGGCTACCCACTCCAGTATTCTTGCCTAGAGAATTCCATGGACTGTATAGTCCATGGGGGTGCAAAGAGTTGGACTCGACTGAGCAAATTTCACTTTCACTGCACCTTTAATAAGTACACAACCCTGGGCAAAAGAACAAATGTAGGACCACTGACCATGTGCATTAATTGCTACCAGTTACAGATCAAGCTGCAGATGTGCCCTACCCTTGACAGACATACCTTCATAGCAATGTGGATGTTCAGAGTCAAATTTACATTCTTGAATGCCTCAGAAGAACATGCCAGAACATGGCAGTATGGGGGAGTTAGCCCCCGGCCCCAGTTTCTTACCCTGGACTCACCCTGTACCACCACGAATTTGTGCCCATGTATGTGGATGCTCCAGCTCAGATGGCCAAGCTCTGTTCACACTGCAAATTCCCCTACCCTCCCCAAAGCCACCTCTGAGGGAGTTTGCTTTGCTCAGCTTTATTCTTGGCATCAACTCTATTCTTCTGATTTTAAGTGTTTGGGAAAATAAGAAATGCTTCCCCGCTGGTCTGCAGTCTAGGAACACACAAGGCAGTATATAAGGTGGGGCATCTCTAGGCCTTGGCAGGACCAACCTGCATCTGGCAAGTTTCCTAAATCCTCAAAGCCTCCATCCTTTCATCTATAAAATGGTAACAATAGGACTTACCTTTCAGGAAAATGCATGTGAAGTGCCTAATATTGTGCCCCAGCATGCAAAGTGTTCCAAAAAGTTAATCATTATCATTGTTGCTGTGGTTACACATTAACATGTAAGACTGACTATAGGGGAACGGTCACATTATTAGGGTCTTTTAGAGTCTTGAGCCAGATCTCTAATCAAATGCATGCACACTGCATCAGGTCCCTGTGCCCTGGGCCAACTATAGTCACCGCTTAGAGCAGGCTGGGAAATAGTTTTCATCTAGCTGGCCTGTTTAACCAATAATGGCTGCTCAGAGGACTGTTTTGAGGAGGTGTGTGTGTGCTAGGCCGCTTCAGTGTCCGACTCTTTGTGACCCTATGAGCTGTAGCCCTTCAGGCTCCTCTGTCCATGGGATTCTTTGGGCAAGAATACTGGAGTGAGTTGCCATGGCCTCCTCCAGGGGCTCTTCCTGACCCAGGGATCGAATCCAAGTGTGTGTCCTGTGTCTCCTGCATTGGCAGGTGGGTTTTTTACCACTGGCACCACCTGGGGAACCTGAGGCTAAATCCGGGCACAGTGCTGTGATTGATGAATAATGTCGGCTCAGGGTGTGGTGGAAAAATGGGGTTGTATGTGTACCAGGTATTTGCCATTGCTGGCTCGTGAGAGCGTGCTCAGTCTTGTCTGACTCTTTGCGATTTCCTAGGCTGTAGTCCACCAGACTCCTCTGTCCATGGAATAGTCCAGGCAAAAATACTGGACAGGGTTGCCATTTCCTACTCCAAGGGATCTTCCCAATGCAGGGGTCTAAACTGTGTCTCTTGCATCTTCTGCATTGGCAGGTAGGTTCCTTACCACTCGTGCCACCTGGGAAGCCCTGCCATTCCTGGACAGGACCCCCTTCCTGAGTGTTAGGAAAGAAGATGGTCTTGCAGAGAAGGATTGGGCTTGAGTTCTATTTCTTTCACCTGCTGGCTCTGTGACCAGGTGCTAGGTATTTAACCCACTTTTGCTTAGATGCTTCATCTGCAAAATGAGGATAACCAGGTTTACCACGCCTACCTTACAGGGTTATTTGTAAGGCTCAAATGAGATCATGTTTGTAGGAATACTGTGGATTGTAGGGTGTTGCCTGAATGCAAGGTGTTTTGTTATTAGTGTGTGGTATTTGGCCAGTTTGTACTTGACAAGGAGGAAGAGCCGAGTCAGTGATAGCTTTGGTCTGCCTCTGCTTGTAGCGTCTCAGCCTGACTCTGCACCCTCCTTCAGTTTCTGAGTGCCAAACTATCAGGAGAGAGTCTGGTGGGGGTAGAAAAAAACTCGTATTGAAAGCCAGATGCCACCTCACTTATCCACTGCATGATTTAGGTCAAGTTTCATAGCCTGGGTGAGCCTCAGTTTCATCTTTGGCGGCACAGAGATTGGATAAGGGCAAACATGACATCTGTCTCCACTGTCTTGCAATTCAGGTGGTTGTGTAACTTCAAGTTCCTATACATGAAAGTGCTAGGAAAGCTCCAAGTGTGAGCGGTTATGACCTCTCCTATGATCTGTGTCAAATGCATCCTTATTTTATGAGCCCTCTTCCCTATTCCTCACTCCCCCTCCATGATCCCTGAACAGCCTGCAGCATTCTTGTCTTACCATCAGTTTAAATTAGGGCACAGCCTACGTGAGCTCTTCAGCGTCAAGGCAAGGTCAGAAACGGAAGGTCAAGAGAACATAAAATGGCCTTCCCTGGTGACTCAGATGGTAGACTCTGCCTGCAGAACAGGAGACTCAGGTTCAACCCCTGGGTTGGGAAGATCCCCTCGAGACAGGAATGGCTACCCACTCCAGTATTCTTGCCTAGAGAATCCTATGGATAGAGGAGCCTGATGGGCTACAGTCGATGGAGTCACAAATAGTTTGACACAACTGAGTGACTTTACAGGACAGAAAATGAAGCTGTAACTTAGCCTTCAAACAGAGATGGAGTGGGGCCATGGCCTGGATTGGGTATGAGAGGTGCCTGGGTAGGGGCAAAGTTAGATCCCAAATCCAGGAGGAGCAAGGGAAGATGGTAAAGAGTCAGTGGAGCGCTTATGACATCAGAGCTGGCAGCATCTATGAACAAGTTGATCCCAAAACTCTAGCCCTTGGCAGATCCCCAAACCCGGCCTCAGTCTTTGCAACTCTCCCAAAAGCTCTGAGCCTCTGAACTGAGAATTAGGAGTAATGGTGTTCTGAGGCTACTGGAAATACACACACCCACTTTCCCTGGTGGCTCAGTTGGTAAAGCATCCGCCTGCAATGCGGGAGACCTGGGTTCCATCCCTGGGTTGGGAAGATCCCCTCGAGGAGGGCATGGCAACCCATTCCAGTATTGTTCCTGGAGAATTCCATGGTTAGAGGAGCCTCGTGGGCTACAGTCCATGGGGGTCGCAGAGTCGGACACTACTGAGCCCTTGCGTGCGCAGACACAGGAGACAGCCTTCAGCAAAGAGAGCAGCATTGCTGGCTCCCGGCTTTCTGTGTTCGTTTCCTAGGGCTACCATAACAAAGGAGCATAAGCTGGTCGGTTTGAGCAACAGAGTTTTACTGTCTCCTAGTTGAAGGCTAGAAATCCAGGAGTTGCAGCACTGGTTTCGTCTGAGGCTGTGAGAGAGAATTGTTTCATGCCTGTCTGCTCGCTTCTGGTGGTTTGCTGGCCTTCTTTGGCATCCCCGGCTGGTAGAGGCAGCCCCCTGATTCCTGCCTCCATCTTCACGAGACATTCTCCCTGTGTCCAAAAGTCCCCTTTTTATAAGGACACAATCATGTTGGGTTAGGACTCACCCTCATGACCTCATCTGAACTTGGTCATCTGCAAAGACCCTATTTTCAAATAAGGTCATGTTCTGAGCTACTGGGTGGGGGGGGCGGTGTGGGGAGAGACCTGATTCAACCTGTAGCACTCTTCTTGCTTCTCCAGGGCTGGTTGAAACCAGCTTGGTAGAGTGAGGATGGCGGATGAGGTAAAATAAACGTGAAGCATGGAATCAGCTTTTGCTCACTTAACAACCAGAGGAGCAGTGATGCCCTGTGAACTACTTCCTCACGTTCTGCTGATAGAGGGGAAGGGGGCTTTCAATACTGTCTCTTCAGAGCTTAGAACAATGATGGCATGGAGTAGATGCTCAATAAATATTTGTTGAAGTAGTACTGAAGGAGAGAAATTCAGCCCATACCAGCAGTTTTTTATAGTGTAAACTCTGATGCCAAGACCTGCCTGGTCTGGAGAAGGGATATGTAAATGGTTAATGAGTTTAGCATCAGTTTCTCCCATGTTGTACACATGGCCTTATTATGAAGAGCTGGGACTTAGGGGAGTGGAATGAAAAGTTTCAGGTGGTGGGTCTTGGAGGACTGGGCTCCTCCTAAGCCCCAGTTCCCTTGCTACTCCTTTGGTGGTCTCAGACCACCCCCTATCACCTTAGGGCCCCATTTGAAAGCAAATCTTGAGACGTGAACTGAGCTTTAGAGGTCTAACCTGTCACAGAATCCTTTCCTTTACCAAAGTTTACTGCCCCTGCATCTCACTCATTTATCGATCAGCATTATGGAGTTGGGAGCGCCTCTGTGGTCATCAAGTTCTACCACTCAATTCATAAATAAGGGCCCGGAGGTGAGAGGGGAAGAGATTTGACTCAAGTCACACAACCAGGACTCCTGATTCCTGGTCTATGGCTCTGCCTCTATCCTGTACCCTCTCTTCTGTTGTCTATTAGGAAATAATTAGCCACATAGAGGAACTCCTCTGAATGCATTGGTTACATAGGAGAACGCTATCATCTAGTTCAAATATTCAGGTGCCCCCTGAGTGTGAGGCCAACAGTGGGGCTTTGGGGCATTTGGCTGGTTGCCAAGAAACACTGGGTCAGGGCCCTCACACTCTCAGCCTTTGAGCTCTGCCACCTGGCTCGGGGCTTGCATCACCAACAGGGAACGCTGACTTCCCGTCCCTGACTCCCTTACGTCAGCGCCCCCACCATCCAGAGACAAGAGAGTCCTTGTGGAAAGTCAGGCTGTGGCCCAATCGTGACCTCACGCCTGGCTGCCCATTCTTGTTTCCCAATCCTTCTTCGCCCCTGGCAAGTTTCACTAGGCCGAACAATGGCTTCAGTCTACAGGTAGGTGAGCTCATTGCATTTTGCAGGTGCTTCTTTTGTACTATGGCCAGATGAAGGCTAAGATGTGGCCCTAACCATCACCCTTAGAGCTCTTTCAGCTCAGTTCAGTCGCTCAGTCGTGTCCAACTCTTTGTGACCCCATGGACTGCCACATGCCGGGCTTCCCTGTCCATCACCAACTCCTGGAGCTTATTCATACTCATGTCCATCAAGTTGGTGATGTCATCCAACCATCTCATCCTCTGTCATCCTTTTCTCTCCCCACCTTCAATCTTTCCCAGCATCAGGGTCTTTTCCAATGAGTCAGTTCTTCGAATCACGTGGCCAAAATATTGGAGTTTCAGCTTCAGTATCAGTCCTTCCAATGAATATTCAGGACTGATTTCCTTTAGGTTGGATCTCCTTGTAGTCCATGGGACTCTCGAGAGTCTTCTCCAACACCACAGTTCAAAAGCATCAATTCTTGTGGCGCTCAGCTTTCTTTATAGTCCAACTCTCACATCCATACATGATGACTGGAAAAACCATAACTCTGACTAGACAGACCTTTGTCAGCAAAGTAATGTCTCTGCTTTTAACATGCTGTCTAGGTTAGTCATAGCTTTTCTTCCAAGCAGCAAGCATCTTTTAGTTTCATGGTTGCAGTCACCATCTGCAGTGATTTTGGGGCCCCTCCAAAATAAAGTCTCTCACTGTTTCTTTTGTTTCCCCATCTATTTGCCATGAAGTGATGGGACAGGATGCCATGATCTTAGTTTTCTGAATGTTGAATTTTAAGCCAACTTTTTCACTCTCCTCTTTCACTTTTTTCAAGAGGCTCTTTACAATTTACAATGTCTAGAGAGAAGGCCCATGGAGCCCTGACCTTGTGTTTCCCAAGCCCCTAGCCAGCCCCACCACTGACACTACCGAGATAGCCTCTCATTGTCTACTGCACACCAGCTTTACCTGCAGGGGTGCCTTCCAGAGAGGCTCACATGGATGCATTTATAATATCTAAACTGTTAAGTATGTGTATGCATGCGTGCTAAGTTGCTTCAGTCATGTTCGACTCTTTGCAACCCTATAGACTGACTGTAGCCCACCAGATTCCTCCGTTCATGGGATTCTCCAGGCAAGAATACTGGAGTGGGTTGCCATTTCTATCTCCAGGCAATCTTCCCGACTCAGGGATTGAACCCACTCCTCTTATGTCTCCTGCATTGGCACACGGGTTCTTTAGCACGAGCGCCACCTGGGAAGCCCCAAACTGTTAGGTAGATGAGTTTAATAAGTAAAAATCCCAACAAACCAAACTGGAAGGGGGGAGGGTGAATGTTCCCCATTATGGTTACCAGATTTAACAAATAAAAATGCAGAATGCCAGTGAAGTTTGAACTTCAGATTGCGAATGAAAAATGCTGCCTGTCATTTCAGTAAACAAAGAATGTCACAGCCAACAAGCCACTGCAGCGGCCCCCACAGTGAGCCCTGAGGGGACTTGGGGCAGGAAAGAACAGGATGCTGGCCCGAGATAGCTAAGATGCACATCAAAAGCATGATTTCAGTGAGCCCAGAGTCTTGCATCTTCTCATACGTAGAAAAGCACTAAATTTTTAAACTTGAGATATCTGGTTTTCTTGAATGAACAGTAATCTTTTGATGTTCCAGCTACCTGGTCTTTGTCGCAAAAACTCCTATATACCCTGGCTCCTCCCTTACCTCTTCAGAGCAGTCTCTCAGAACAATCTGAGAGGCCACCTCCCAGGCTTGAAGTCCTCAGAAAGTCCAACAAATAAAACATAATTCTCAACTTTTAGGTTGTGCACTTTTTTTTCTTAGTAAACAAGCAATGAATCATTTAGAAAAGTAAGTATAAGTATATTCTGTGCAATATTCAGGACATACTCATACTAAAAACTATTTCTTGTGCATCCCTCTCTGAAACTCAAATTTAACTGAGTGCCCGTATTTTAGCTGACAATCCCAGCTGCCATGGAATTCTGCAGTCCAGATATCCTGTGAAATACATCTTGACTCTTGACTGTTCTAACAAAGTCCAGCCCTGACGTGGGCATCTCTGCCCTGTTCTGACTGTTCACAAGCCCTGGACCAGGGGTTTCGGGGAGTTCCACACGAAGGCTCCTGCATGGCCCCAGCTGCCAGGAATTCCCTGTAATGGGCACACAGCCAGCTCACGGAAAGTGCAAATATAACTGAAGTGAGTCAGCACATTTTCACATAGGCAGTCTAGGTACATGCACAGAGCTTTCATATAACCTTTTCCTCTGATTGCTCAACATTCCTGAATAAGATCAGTCACATGTTATTACCTTTGCTTAAAATGAGGAAACACTCAAGTCACATTGGCCGTGTCAGCGCCTAGTAAACAGAGACTCGAGAATCAGCCTGGCTGACAGGCTCTAAGACCGATTGCACCTTCCCTTTTTCATTGGAACATATTGCTTTATTATTCCAATGGGATATGTTTTTTCCAAAACTGCTGCATTATGCTTTTGACTGTATATAAAAGTAATATTTGGTTATGATAGCAAACTTGGAAGACACAGATAAAAAAGAAAGGAAGAGCAGTCAGCAGAGAAAGCAATTCCACAATGGATAGTAACTGCTGGCGACAGGTGGGTGCATGGCCTTTCATATTGTGTGCCCTCCTCACATATATTAACACATTATGTGGCAGCCAGCTTGCACTGCCAAAACAAAATACCATAGACTGAGAGGCTTAAACAACAGGTATTTCTTTCTCACAGTTCTGGAGGTTGGAAAGTCCCAGATCAAAGAGCTGGTAAATTTGGTTTTTGATGGGGACCCTCTTCCAGTCATGCAGATGGCCACCTTCTCCCTGTGTCCTCACATGGTGTAAAGAGGAAGCTCGGTTTCTTCTCCTCTTGGGGTCCCACCCTCATGACTTCATCTAAACTTAATCACCTCCCCAAAACCCAGCATCCCCATACCATCATATTATAGGCTAAGACATTGACATATGAAACTGAAGAGTACACACATATCCAGTCCACAATATGTTCTTAGTTTTGAACAAAAAAGGCCCAATCATTTTATACACATGCATCCATATATGAGTGATATAAATATGTGAATAGTTATATATGTGAAGATAATCATATGCATATATGCTCAAACATATCTATATATAAAATGAACTTGAAATTGATTTTGAAATTAAGTGATTCATTTTTTGCATTAACCAAGACTGAAGATTAAGTACAGAAAGAGAGTGAAAAGTACCAAATAAACTCTTGATTAAAAAAAGCCAAGAGTGGGGGACTTCCCTGGTGGTCCAGTGGCTAAGACGCTGCCCTCCCAGTTGCAGGGGTCCCTGGTTTGATCCCTGGTTGGGGAACTAGATCCCACATGCTGCAGCTAAGATCCAGTGCAGCCAAATAAATGAACATTTTTTTTAAAGGAGAAGAACAAAGAGTGGGCAGTAAAGGACACAGGGCAAAGTTCTACCACCATGAAAAGTGAAACTGTCCTCCATAAATAAAAATGTTCCTGGTTAAGAATGAGTGTGTGAAACAAAACGAGTGTTTGGTGAGTGGGGAGGGTGTAGCTAATAATGTCTATCCCCAGTGTGCCCCATAGGCACTGATGAAACATAATCCAGAGTTGATGTTATTGTGAATTCAGCAGCACTTACGACTCAGCTATAACATGTTCTGTAATCAGTGTATCCATAAATAACTTGTGCTTATATACAACCTCAGAATGACTTCTTGTTTCAGAGTGTGGAGGACATTCTTCATTTGGGGAGGTCAATACAATGAAACTGAGAACTCCTCAATCTTATACAGCAGCCAAAACAGTTTATTTTTGCAGACAGTTGTCAAACATGGCAACTTAGGGCACAGTCCCTTGATGGCCTGGGGCCAGAGTCAGAGATTTTTGCAGAGAGCAGTACTCCTGTGGACTCAGGTGAGGAGTAACCTACAACCAACACTCAATCCATTGGCCTTGCTGGGCTCTGTTACATGGAAGAGTGGTTTATCATGTTTTTCCATCATACGATATGGAAAGGCTCAGAGAAACTTCTTTCTCCCACAAAATGAAGCTCCAAACATCCAGCTCCCCATGTAAGAGGATGACAGAGTACGAGCTGGTTGAATGGCATCACTGACTCAATGGACATGAGTTTGACCAAGCTCTAGGAGATGGTGAAGGACAGGGAAGCCTGGTGTGCTGCAGTCCACGGGGTCACAAAGAGTTGGACACAACTGAGCAACTGAACAACAATAATCTATATTTCTTATATCTTGCTGCTCAAACTCAGAGACTTCAATGCACAGTAAATAGAGTGAGGACCTACAACAGAAGCATCTATCAAAATAGATTAGCATCTCACACTGTTGTGATCTAACCTGGTTTGTTAGCTTGGGTCTTGTTTGGAAAGGAGAATGTTGAAAAGCTTTGTTTAAACCTACCGAACAAGAAAACCAAGCTAAGACAAAGCAAAACCCCAAGTGGCCAATTTCTTGTTCTGCTCATCCTTTTTGTAGGAAGCATTTGCCTGGGATATCATTTATGATCAATTCTAAGGCAGAAGTAGTGTCAAGTCCCCAAGGGAAAAAAAAGAATAGGAGCAGTGTGTAAGTATAAATTCCTGAACAATGGAAGGAAAAACCACACACTGGTAACTTTGAGAACAGTAACTGCTTTGGGCCATGATTTTGATCAGTCATCACGAGCACTGACAAATGTCATGAAATAGTAAAATACATCCAAAATTGAATCTGAAATGAGAATTTATGATGTTAGGTGGCCCGAGGAAGCACACCCTGAACACCCAGCAGACTCATTACTCGGTCTGCGGTGTTCTGGGCTATTTTAGACATGTGACTGCCACCTACTGGTTTACATTAGCTTTACTTGGAGGGTCCAGGAATGCTGCAGCCTACTGTGCCCAATGTTGAGGACAACAGCATCATGCTCTGCTAATGGTGACCTCAATTCAATTGGTTTTTCCATTCTCTTTTATTGCACATCCCCTTAGTTCTGTTTGTAAAGCAATGCGAAGTCATCATTTATTTTTCTCTAACATGATTTTCCTTCACTTCTCCATGCCACTAGTTCAAGAGAGCTCAACCACTCACCTGAAAAACTGCCTCCTTATCCCAGATCTGCTCTATCCATTTCTATCTCCTGGCATTGGATGCAATGGTTCCTTAAGAGAGAAGCTCTTGAAACACAGCTTGGTAAGAGCAGTTGAAGAGCTGAGAACAGTGGCATACCCATGACTTACTTAAAAAATTAATTTCTACTATTCAAAGTTCAAAAATAATAATGCTGACAGTAGCAGTTGTTTGTGGCAAAAAGATAGGGTTGTTAACATTTTTGGGATTCCCAGGTAGCTCAAACAGTAAAGAAAGAGTAAACAGAGTCTGCCTGCAATGCGGGAGACCAGGGTTCAATCTCTGGGTTGGGAAGATCCCCTGGAGGAGGAAATGGCAACCCACTCCAGTACTCTTGCCTGGAAAATCCCATGGATGGAGGAGCCTGGCAGGATACAGTTCATGGGGTTGCAAAGAGTCAGACACGACTGGGTGACTTCACTTTCACTTTAATATTTTTATTTAAGAATGGATATGTGTATGTCCTTATGCTATGGGGGAAAACAAGTGAATGTACAGTTTAGTTGATACAAAATAAATATAAGGATACAAAATGACAAGGCAGTGGTGAAGAGAGGTGACATATATTGAAATAAGAAATGTTTATCAAAGGTTTTGAAAGATTGTACCAAAGTCCACTCCTTCTAGCAAATTATGTGACTCTCTTTAACAGACTGTCATCAGTTTTGAGCATTAATAGACAGACATTCATCTAGTAATGATTCAGATATAGAATATGTGATTATGATATAAAAGGAGTTGTGAGACCATAGTACTTGGACCTGATCTTTCTTGGAGGGGAGGGAGAGTGATTCTTAAGGAAATAATCATAAATAAAAACATAAAAATTATTTTTATATTAAGTGTTCATAAAGAAGTTATTTGCAATGGAAAAAATTAGAATACATTTAGAATCTCTAACTGTAGAGAATTGAAAAAAATGATTAAAATTTTAATTATGAATATGTTGTAAATGGTAAATGTTTGGTGAAGTGAATAAGCTACAAGGGTCTGTTGTACAGCAGAGGAAATATAGCCAATATTTTATAACTTTAAATAGAGTATAATCTATAAAGATTTTGAATCAGTATGTTGTACACCTGAAACTAATATTGTAAATCAACTGCATTTCAATTTTTTTAAATATCTGATAAGGTAGAAAATGTTAGAAACAAGCAATATGTACAGTTAATAGTTTGAATGTGAAACAAACATCTCTACTTAGAAAAATATCTGAATACAACATATCAAGACATTTGAATGGTTTTATTTGGGGGTGGCATTTTGTTTACTGAGTATTTCTTTTAAATATGTTCTTATCCTCCTGCCTATATCCAGACCAGCTCATGAAAATAAAAAATAAACATCCTGCTATGAGGTTCTTAATGAAAGACAATTATCAATGGAGGAGAACTCTCTAAAAGTATGGCGAATTATGTATATACTATGTATAAATATTAATAAATCTATAGAATGAATGGAGTCTAAATATTATACAGCCCTGAAATTTTGCTCAGTCATGTCTGACTCTTTGTGAACCCATGGCTCCTCTGTCCATGGAATTCTCCAGGCAAGAATATTGGAGTAGGTTGCCATTTCCTTCTCCAGGGGATCTTCCCGACCCAGGGATCAAATCTGGGTCTCCTTCATCACAGGCATATTCCATACCATCTGAGCCACCAGGAAAGCCCTGTTATACAGCCCTAACAATCAACAAATGCAGATATGAATTTGCACTTCAACCCTGTCCCCCCAAATGCTAGAACAGTATGAAGGTGGGCCGAGATGCTCTGGAATAATTTTTAGGAAGATCAGCAATGAAAAAAGGCATTTTAGAAATCCAGTCATTGTGGTAGATTTATGTGTCTGTCATCAACTTTATTATTGAGTCTCCACTGGGCACAAGAACTCCTAACCTCTGGAAATGCCTGGTTAGGGAGCTAAAATCCCACATGCCCTGGGGCAGCTAAGTCCATGCACTAGAGCTGCTAAACCCATGTGCTCGGGAGACACAACTAAGACCAGAGGCAGCCAAAATAAATAAATAAAAAATAAATATATTTTTAAAAAGAAGCTAGAGAGTATCTTTATCAACAAGCCTGGGAGGGCCACACTGAGCACCACTACCTAGGTTTCAGTGCTGGATTTGGCTGCTATATCAGTTAAAGGATGTCTTTGGCACATTTAGTCTAGATATTTTGAGGAAAGTTTTATAAAATGGCAACAGAACCCATGTGTGGTTGTGATGGGTCACTTTGCCAGCCTGAAGACTGAAGAGAGGAGAAGAGGGAGCAGTCATCAAGAAAGAGATGGAGAGAGAGGGATGGAGGTGGAGAGATGGAGAGAGAGAGGGGAAAAGAGCTTGAGAGCTGTGTGGAAGAGGGATGCAGCCAGCCCTAGGTAACACTGCAGGGGGGGAGCCAGAGGAACATACGCTCCCAGCTCTCTCCCTCCCCTCTTCTCATCTGGCACTGTTTCCTGTGGTCAGAACACAACTGTGCAGCCAGAGGGCCAGGGGGCCTGTTGGAGCAGAGCCGGAGGTCTTCTCTTGGGGCACAGAGAAGGAGGGAGGAAGGTAGAAGCGGGGTTTGGTGGACAAACCAAAGATAAGCCGGTCAACTACTTTTAGAGATAGAGAAAGATCATGTGGGTTCTGAGAAGTAATGACTACTGAAGTATGACTTCTAAAAACTGGAAACAGGGGAAAGATTCTCCTTAAATGTGGAAATTAAAGTGAAAATCGTGTTTGTCTGTAGCGTCTACATTTTTATGCAGACACACACATCACACACATATGGGTTGTCTATTACTGGTTGTGCCTAGAGAATTAGAGGGAACCCTGATTGATACACTCAGGAAACAGTGGCTACATCTAGGCCCACCTCCTGCCCTGAGATGTCTTCACGACAACCCAAGAACTTTGCAAAACCCAAAGGACAATTTGACATTTAACAGATTTTCATCAGCAGCGATGGAAATTATTTCCCCCAAATAGTGCGATCCCAAATAGATCTGAACATATTCTCCAATTCCACAGCACCTAGGGGATCTAAGGGATCCTTGTAAAAGCACCCAGTTCAGACATAGTGAGATGCCAATCACAGTTTACCAGGCACCGGCCTGCCAGCCATATACAATCCATAAGGCCACCTTGCATGTATGTAGGTCTTCACATGTGTGGGTGCTAAGTCACTTCAGTCCTGTCCAACTCTTTTTGACCCCACCAGGCTTCTCTGTCCATGGAATCCTCCAGGTAAGAAGACTGGAGTGGGTTGCCATGCCTTCCTCCAGGGAATCTTCCCGACCCAGGGATCAAACCTACATCTCTTATGTCTCTTGCATTGAATGTTGCTCTTTACAGTCACCAAAGAGGTTTAAAGGCACACTGGTACCCAGTGTCCCCTGCTATTTTAGGAGACAGGCACACAATCGTCTAATTTGCCTTTCTAACCCATTGTTCAATAAACACAAAGTGCCCTGCTTATAGCTGAGTAAATGTTTGCCAACTCGAATTGATCTAAAAAACTCCAACAGAGGAAAGATGGTAAGTCGAGCATGCAAATTTTAGTTTCTTTTCTGTTTTTGAATAGGTTTAAAAAGAAGAATGGAAACTGCTGGTTTCATGAGCTGGACCCACAAAGGAAAAACCTGCAAGAACTGACTTCTGATTCTATGGAGCACAAAAGAGTGGGCTCAGGGGAAGTGACTGGCCTTTGGGCAGGGGCAGTGATCAGAAGGGTGACAGTGGGGGACCTTGGGGTTCTGCTCATGTTTTTTCTTTTGTACTGGGTGCTGGTTATGTGGGTGTGTTCAGTTTGTGATAATTTATAGAGTCATACACTTCTGCATACTTTTCTGTACGTGTATTAGACGTAAAAAAAAAAGTTTATATGGTAGCAATCCTTTATTGGCAATCTAACTTCAAATAATAGAACCTCTGGAGAAATAACCTGAAATTGTGTTTATCCTTGAACATTAATTAACTGAGAGTCTGGGTATTGGACCAGATGGTTTGGGTCAAGTTCTCTTAGCCACTCCTTCGCTCCTCTGGGGAACATGGGGGTTATTGTGCTGCACCTGCTCCTTGCCAGGGTGACAGCGCTCTGTGAGGCTGACTTAGGTTGTCTGTCTAGACATGTGCACATTTTCTACTCCAGGAACTTGACTTGCCAGTAGCATATCTGAGAAAGTGGTTCGTCTTCCCCCCATCCCTATGCCCTGCCCCTGCCCCTGCCCATCCTTCCTTGGCAATGGAAAGAGCAGGTCATAGGGACCCAATGGCAAAGCTGGTGTAACACAGAGACTCTGAAAACCAAGAGAAGTTTATTTCTCTCTTTCTTATGCAGTTGTCAGGGCTGGTGGGCAACCTGACCTCATGACATCATTCGGGGAACCAGGTTCTTTCCATCTGATTATTCCACCTGCTATTAAAGTATGCATTTCTTCCTCTCCATGGTCATAGTCAGACTCAGGCATTCATGTTCCAGATCACAGGTTGGAGAGGAGGGAGTAAGTTCAAGCAAGTTATTCCTTTAAAACAGGTGAAACAGAACTAACTCAAAACATTTCCCCTCATGATCTTTTGTTGAGGGCTTATCTTAGGACTACACCATGAACTTCTCTAAACCTTTCTTCCAACTATACTCGCCACTATCCTTAGGGTAAATACAGCGCTTTCATTATTCCTAAGGGTGTTTATTTTCCCCTTTTCATTGTTTGGTGTCCATGGAGAACTTGGCCTTCTCCTTAATTGGCTTTGAAAGTGTAAAGATAACGGAAACTATGAAAGTAGAATCAACAAGATGACAACCAATTATAAATAGTGACTATTTTAGATTCCACACATAAGTGAGGTCATGCAGTGTTTGTCTTCTGTGTCTGCCTTACTTCATTCCGCATACAAGCACCAGGTTTAGCCATGTTGTTGAAATGGTGGAACCTCCTTCTTTTTAAAGGCCAAATAATATTTCATTGTATATATGCACTGTATTTTCTTTATCCATTCATCTGTTGATGGACATTTAGGTTGCTTTCACATTTTGGCTGTTGTGAATAATGCTGCAATGAACCAAAATAGTCAAAGTCACAGAAGCAGAGAGTAGAATGGTGGTTGCCAGGGGGTAGTGGGAAGAAGAAATGGGGAGATGCTGGTCAAAAGGTACAAAGTTTCTGTCATGCAAGATGAATAAGTTTTGGAGATAATAATGTACAGCAGTGTGTGCATAATTAATGATACTGTGTTGTGTACTTCAAATGTGTTAAGAGGATAGATCTTAAGTTTCTCATCACACACACACATACACATACAAGGAGGAAATGGTAACTATATGGAGTGATGGATCTGCTAATTAACTTGATTGTGGTGACTGCATGTATATCAAATATTGAGCTGCACATTTCAATATATGAATTTTTACATATCAATTATATCTCAATGAAGCCAGAAAAAACAATTGGTGAAACACAAGGAGAAATTGAAGTGTGTTTTTTTTTTAATGTTGAGCCAGGTGTGACATGAACTGACATGGGAAATATCAGAAGAGGAACAGATTTAATGAGAATTTAAAAAATAATAATGAAAATACTGATAATAATGTCAGTGCATGCTATGTCATTTCAGTCATGTCTGATTCTTCGTGACCTTATAGACCACAGCCCACCAGGCTCCTCTGCCCATGGGATTCTCCAGGCAAGAATACTAGAGTGGGTTGCCATGCCCTCCTCCAGGAGAGCTTCCTGACCCAGGGATCAAACCCATGTCTCTTATGTCTCCTGCATTGATGGGTGGGTTCTTTGCCACTAGCACCACCTGGGAAGCCTCAATATCAATATCTAGCATACATTATATAATGAGAACTTTGAATCTATTACTCCATTCAGTCTTCAAAACCCACATACTTATGTACAGTCATCCCTCCGTATCTGTGAATCCTTGTAGATAACAAAATTTGTGGATGCTCAAGTTCCTTGCAGTTGGTCCTCTGTACCCAAGAGTTCCATATCTGAGGGTAAAAAGGACTGACTGCAGTAGTTCTCCTAATTTAGAGATGAAGAGCCTGGGGCATAGTGAGTTAACACTGATTGCCTAAGGTCATGTGGTTTGAAGCAGCAGAGCAGGACGTGCTTCCTGGCTCCAGAAATCCAGAACCGCTGCTTATAATCCCTGTGCTATACTCTTTCCCCTTCTGTACTGAGAAGAAGCTGATTTTAGAGTTAGGGATGACTTATGTCTGGGGAGCTGGGACAATTCAATGGCTTAGAGAGATGATGGCTGAGGATGTCTCAACAATTGAGGGTTGGAATCATCTGGAAACATCTATTTATCTTTCTTTCATTGATGTTGACTGCTTGCTGGGACCTAAGCTGGGTTTGCAACTGGTGCACCAACTGGTCTTTGCATGTGGACTGGGCTTCCTCACAGTATGGCCTGCTTAGACAATGTGGATGTTTTTTATGGCAACTCATGGAGGAAGTGTTTTATGCAACTTCAGCCTAGCCAGCAAGCTGCATGGAAACAGCATCAATTTTCTGCAAGGTATGTTAGTATTAAAATTTTGATACTCTTTCCTTCAAAAAGGGTCACCTAACTTCCCTCCCTTGAGTGCGAAATATACTTAGTGATTCACTTCTAATAAACAGAATGGTATAGAAGTGACGGTATGTGATTTTTGAGATTAGGACATAAAGGCGTTGTGCCTTCCTCTTTGCTTCCCCTGAGTCACTTGCTTTGGAGGAAGGCAGCTACCGTGATAGTCAAGCAACCCTATGGAAGGAGCCACAGGGTACGGAACTGCGGCCTCCTGCCAGTGGCCATGTGAGTGAACCATCTTGGAAGCATGTCCTCCAGCCCTAGTCAAGTCTTTATATGACTGTAGCCCTGTTTGATATCTTAACTGTAACCTCATAAAAGACCCTGAGACAAAAATCACCAGGTAAGCCACTCCCAAATTCCCGAGCCGTAGAGACTGTGGATAATAAATCTTGGATATCTTAAGTCACTGATTTTGAGGGGTAATTTGTTGTGGAACAGTAGGTGACTAATGCTGAACCTCAGAGTTCAGGTAGCATTAGTTGCTGCTATTCTATTGATTAAGAACCCAGATTTAAGGGGAGGGGATGCCAACTTAAGCACTCAGAAGGAAAAGGGTCAAAATATTTGCAGACAGATTAAATAGCCACAGAGCACTTAGTTTATAATATAACTGGGGAGATGGCTACCAAATATCTAGAAATGAGAGTCCTTTGCAGCACATGTAACATTTGCAATTAAATCATTATTTGTATCATCTCCAGTTGGATTTTCATTATTCCACTGGACTGTGAATTGCATCTGTTTTTTTCATCATTGTTCCCACAGCTTGGCATGGTGCTTAACAAATAGTACATACTCATGAGGTATCTGTTGAACAAATGCACAGAACTTCATGTGATCAGGGCATTATTAATATACATACCTGGAAGTTTTTTTTTTAATTGTTATCCCCAAATAAAATTTCTGAATAATGCTTGAAAATATATAACTCATTTTTTAACATTTGTATAGGATATGCTACTGTTTATTACATTGTGACTGTATCAGTTTATGGCTTCTCAAAAAAACAGCATGTGAAATAATTTTAGAACTTGCATGGATGGATGGAGGTTTAAACTTTTTAATAGCTGTGTGATTATTTTATTGCATGTTGAAAAGTGAAAAGTACAAAGTATGTAAATTAAAGGAAAATATTAGGTAAAGAGTAGAAAAAGTAGCATGCAGATACGGTAAATTTACAAAAAATGTACCTGGGTGATTCAAGTTGGGTAAATATCATGAGGCTGAACTTCTACAGTAAAGCAGTGGGAATTCCTAATAATGTACTTTCATAGTCTTGAGAAATTCCACAGAAAAAACACCTGGAAAAACAGCATATATTAAGAAACTGTGCTAATGATTATCTTTCATGTTTTTCTTAAGAGTTATCTCCTTGTTACAAACCCTAAGGCCAGACCCAGAAGGGAGTATGACTGGGATTCATGAAAGCATGGACCTTGGAACACGGGGTCAGCACCAGGCATGAACATTACCTACATCATTTGCTAATTGTTCCCAGGACTAGCTCAGAAGGGAATGGCCTGGGGTAAACACAAGGAAATCTGGACGATTCCAGTGTAATCCATGACATTTAGGAGTAGGTGATTAACACAGCATGTGTCTTACGAAAGAAAAGATCTGAGAAAGTCTTGTATTCTGCAATTAGGAATAAAAGCTGGACTCAGAGTAGACTCTGCACCTCAGTCCAATAGAGGCTGCAGGTCCCTTGACCCATTGCCCCAGATTTCGTGTTCTGTCTTCATTCTTGTTGCTCACTCCCGGACCATTAGGACAACACAGTAATGTAATCTGTGGTGGAGATTATATCATCTCTGCTTTACAGAAAGTAAAATTGCAGCTTAGAGATTATAACGTGATGCTTTTTCCACAATGCCAGAATGCTTCTTGGGAAAAAAGCTATGACCATCCTAGACACCATATTAAAAAGCAGAGACATTACTTTGCCGACAAAGGTCCATCTAGTCAAAGGTATGGTTTTTCCAGTAGTCATGTATGGTTGTGAGAGGTGGACCATAAAGAAAGCTGAGTGCATAAAAATTGATGCTTTTGAACTGTGGTCCTGGAGAAGACTATTGAGAGTCCCTTGGACTGCAAGGAGATCAAACCAGTCAATCCTATAGGAAATCAACCATGAATATTCACTGGAAGGACTGATAACTGAAGCTGAAGCTCCAATACTTTGAACCACCCGATGTGAAGTACTAACTCATTAGAAAAGACCCTGATACTGGAAACAATTGAGGGCAGGAGGAGAAGGGGACGACAAAGGATGAGATGGTTGGATGGAACCACCAACTCAATGGACGTGTGTTTGAGCAAGCTCCAGGAGGTGGTGAAGGAGAGGGAAGCCTGGTGTACTGCAGTCCATGGAGTCACAAAGAGTCGAACATAACTGAGTGACTGAACAACCAGGATACTTGTAATTTGAGCAACCTGCATTAAACATTGTCTTTCAGTTCCCCGTAAACCCATAGATTTGAGGGTTGTACACAATTCCATTTGCTGACATATTTTATCTTTATCTCACCTCAACAAATTTGAAGACCTCACAGTTCTTAAATGATGACAGTAGAAGGGTTCAAGTCAGTAAGCAAGATCAGATTTGTCTTATTGCTTCTTAAGTCTCTATTGCCACTTAGGCATCAACTAAACTCATTTTTCTTATCTGAACCTTGCAGTTCTGGTAAGTCTTAAGTGAAAGAGGCAAGCAACTAGAGCTAGAGGTCGTTCCTTGAGAGCTGTTGAGGGGAGAAGGCGTGCATTCCTTTTCTTATTGCTGCTGAAACAAATGTATTCACTTCAAACAACAATATGAATTTATTAAGTTACAGTTCTGTCTGTCAAAAGTTGGGATACAGTATGATCTTCTGCTGAGAGTTTCACCAGGTTGAAACCATATTTTGGCAAGGATGTCATTCTTTCTGGAGGCTCTAGAAATGTATCTATTTCCAGTTTTACTTGATTGATGACAGGATTCAATTCCATAGAGTTGTAAGACTGAGGTTCCTGTTTCCTTACTGGTTGTTGGCTGAAGTTTAATCTCAGCTTCTTGAATCTTTGCTCATTCCTTGGCTTCCTTTATCTTCAAAGTCAGCAATGGTAGGTCAAGTCATCTGATGCTGTGACCTCCCCTTCTGTCTCATCTCTGCTTTCATTGGACAAAGTTCTCAACTTTTAAGGACTTGTGTGATTAGGTTGAGTGCACCCACATAATCCAAGATAATCTCCCCATATCAGAACCATTTAAATCTGTAAAAACCCTTGACAGCTGTAACTGGTTTGCTATTTTTGTTAAACAGTTTCCCTGGTGGCTCAGAGGGTAAAGAATCTGCCTGCAATGCAGGAGACCTGGGTTCAATCCCTGGGTAGGGAAAACCCCCTGGAGAAGGGAATGGCAATTCACTTTACTATTCTTGCCTGGAGAATTCCATGGACAGAGGAGCCTGGTGGGCTACAGTGCCCATGGGGTTGCAAAGAGTAGGACATGACTGAGTGACTAACACTTTCACTTTTCACTTCAAAGACCCTTGGCAGGTGTAACTGGATTAGTATTTTATTAAACAGCAGGAGACAGGAGTCTTGGACAAACATCTTTAAAATTCCACCTACCACCTTGAACAGCAGGATACAGGTGTAACCTGTATGGAGTTGACTGCTCCATATACACCAAAGATTAAACCTGAACTAGGGAGGGATAATCAGAAAAGCTCTTCCTATTCACACAAGGGAAGGATGTGAGCCCATAGCAGTTACTGGTCCCTGAAGACTCCTGGGCAACTGTGGTTGGGTCTCCCCACTCTGGAAATAGGTAAAGTTTCTTATTTTGGTTCCAGTTCTGGGAGTAGTTCCCAAGTCTATTTTCCCCCTTGGCTCTGAAAGATGTTGCTTCCTCATCATACTCCTTGCCCATTTCTGAGGAAGACAAATACACCATTTTGGGTGGCTAAGCAGCTTTTACTACCTGTTTCCTTGTTGCAGAATGTTGGGGGGCCAAGGTCTGCTTACCTTTCAAATCATCACAGTCTCTTCTTAGTCCAGGCTACAGCCTAGGGACTATAGCTTTAAGACTTCACTGATATGCTAAAAAGCCTTTGTGTGTTTTTGTTGTGGGTTTTGGAATGCACAGTGTTTTCTCTATTTCATTCTATTCCATCCCACCTGCCAAAAGTCACACCCATAATTCTTTCAAGCTATGTTTCCCTCTTCAGGTATTTGTTGTTCCATTGCTCAGCCGTGTCCAACTCTTTGCAACCCCATGGACTGCAGCATATCAGGCTTCTCTGTCCTTCATCATCTCCCAGAGCTTGCTCAAACTCATGTCCATTGAGTCGGTGATGCCATCCAACCATCTTGCCCTCTGTCATCACCTTCTCCTCCTGCCTTCAATCTTTCCCAGCATCAGGGTCTTTTCTAATGAGTCGGCTCTCAAATTCTAATGAGTTTGGCTCAGGTAGCCAAAGTATTGGAATTTCAGTTTCAGCATCAGTCTTTCCAATGAATATTCAGGATTGATTTCCTTTAGGATTGACTGGTTTGATCTCCTTGCAGTCCAAGGGACTCTCAAGAGTCTTCTCCAACACCACAGTTCAAAAGCATCAGTTCTTTGGGGCTTAGCCTTCTTAATGGTCAAACTCTCACGTCCATACATGACTATTGGAAAAACCATAGCTTGGACTATAAGAATTTTTGTTGGCAAAGTAATATATATGTTATACATATGTTAACTTGTCAGCTATAATTACTGCTAATTTGGGCTTTCCTGGGCTGTTGTGGGAACATGCCCATAAGCTTTCCAGGAGCCCTTTTGTTTAGCAGTGTGAACTGTTTAGGTGGGCATCCTGCTTGAAGGCAGAGGGAAGTTTCTATTAAGTTTATTAAGTTTCTTATTAAGTCTATTAAGTTTCCTGTCTAGTTTCTGTTAAGGATGAAGTCCTCAGGAAGGAGTTGCCTGGAGCCTGTCAAGGGGATGCGTTCCTTTCGCTACTCTGCTCCCCTGCCATCAGTATAGACACAGAATCACAGCAATCATTTAGAGCTCCTTGAGAAGCCCAGGGAGGGTCTTGGTACATCAACAACATTCACCATCACCCTTTGTCATCAGATGAAACCTCCCAACCAGATCCTGCCTTTTCCTTCACTCGTTCTAGGCTCTCACTTGCATTCCAAAAGCCTTGCCAACTGACCTGGGAACCAAAGCCTGTGGGAGACCCCTGGAAGAACACACCTGTCACTAAGTACATGCCTCAGCTACTTCTGACACCTGGGAAACAACCACAAAAACTAAAGCAAGTGTGTGAATCCAGGCAAGTGAGAGAAGCTGTATCAGACCATCTCATGCTGGGAGTTCCTGAGTTCTCTGGGTCAAGGAGCCCCAGCAATTGTCTGTTGCTATGCTAATCTGCCCAGTGTCTGCAACATACTTACCAAAAGCATGGTTTTCAATGGCAGTCAAGGCTGGCAGGCAGTCACTATATCTGAAAACTCTCTTCTGCTGGGAATGGCAAATACCTCCACAAATCACTTAATGCTGATCTCTACACTAAATCTATCAATGATATTTCTATCATGAAGAACAGTTAAAAATACAGGGTTAATTCTGAAGATTTGGCTTAACTCTTTCTAAGTACCATATCTATGATCTGGGTAGTTACTACTTGGTGAATGCAAATGTATACCTATCTCTTTAAGGTGATTTAGGCTTTGGTTCCTAAACCAGGCATGTTACCAAAAGGTATGCGTTGGGGAGAAGTCTGGCTGCTCGCCTCTCAAAAGCCAGTAAACAGGCCAGGTTGTGGAAAGGAAAGTTTGCTTTATTTCAGATGTCGGCAACTGGGGAGGAGGGTGGTGTACATCTCCTCCAAAGGCCGACTTCCCTCCACACCTGAAAAGCAGGGGGTGAAAGTTTTTATAGACAAAGTGTGTGCGTAGGGGGGTTACATGCAGAAACAGTACACTCATCTTCCAATTATCATCAGTAGTCTGACTAGCATCATCTTGGTCGTTTTAGGTACAGTAGTTAATCTTCAGTTCCAGGGTGCACTTGTTCCCATTCCTTTGCTGTCAATTCTCTGAACTGTGGCAGCTCAAGTCCTGAGTACAGTCTGGGTCATCATGTCATAAACTTCTCCACCTGGGGGTTTAGTTCACAGGATATGGCTCAGAATATTATCTACAGCCCTTGAGAAAGAACTAAAGGTCCTCAACTATGCTTAATGATTACACTATTATTATTTAGTCTCCTTAGACTGTTTTCCTTTGTTCCACCATTTCTCACTTCTCTGATTAAACTTATTCTTCGATTAAAGTTTTTTTACAGGCCAAAAGCAGGCAGAAGACACGGTGGGGGTTGGGAGATGGCAAGGACTATATAGTCTGCTCCATTTCAGGCAGAATAACATTTTAAAATTATACATTATCAGACACAGTGACAGGAGCTTCTGATTTTGTAGTCTTTGGTGGTGCCTAGAATCATGTGTTTTAAAAAGGTCTTAGGATGACTTTCCTGGCGGTCCAATGGCTAAGACTCCCACAAGCCACAACTAAGACCCAGAGCAGCCAAATAAGTAAATGAATAAATATTTTTTTTAAAAAATAAATAAAACCTTTTAGGATATTGTAAATCAGCTATACCCCAATAAAAAAATTTTTTTTAACTCACAAAGAAGAAATCAGATGAGTTTCAATAAATAACTGGAACCTTGTAAGAAAAAAAAAGCTCTTAGGCGTAATAGTTATGTACAGTTAGTTGCTGTAAGAAAGAATCCCTGTATTTCAGTGGCTTTGTGGTAGCTCAGCTGGTAAAGAATCTGCCTGCAAGGCAGGAGACCCTGGTTTGATTCCCAGGTCAGGAAGTACTCCTGGTGAAGGGATAGGCCACCCACTCCAGTATTCCTGAACTTCACTGATGGCTAAGACAGTAAAGAATCTGCCTGTAATGTGAGAGATCTGGGTTCGATCCCTGAGTCTGGAAGATCCCTTGGAGCAGGGCATGGCAACCCACTCCAATTCACAATCTAGAAAGAAGACTATATTTCAATGTAAACATGAATGAATTTAACTTTGCACTTTCCAAACAAAAATAATCTACTTTGTGGTTTTAGATTTTAAGCACAAATTGAAAACTCCAGCAGTCATGGGCAGAGTAACTCAAACTGTGTTTTCTTCTTTACAAACATTACGTTGTCATGGTCTATTTTGAATTAGTATTTAAACGCAGGCATCTGTCATACTCCAGGGTTTTGGAGAAATAAGCTGTATCCTAAGATAGTTTCATCAGTTCTAAACTGTGAAAAATTTATTCTTGAAAAGAACATGTGTAGCTGAGTCTACATGTCTTGGGTCTGACCACAAACTGCAAGTTCTCTGAATTAACTTCTGTGTAGAATATAGTGTTTCTTAAAGGGCTGGGTATGAAAAGCATGTTCATTTAAAACTTCCATATGTATTATTAAAACTCAGCAATAATCACAGCAGTAGTTCAGAACTTACACCAACAAAAGAGTTCTTTTCTTTTCTCATTCAGACTTGCCAGGGAACAAGTCTGTGTACTAAGTTGCTTCAGTCATGTCTGACTCTTTGTGACCCCATGGATAGTAGCCCACCAGACTCCTCTCTACATGGGATTCTCCAGGCAAGAATACTAGAGTAGGTTGCCATTCCCTCCTCCAGGGGATCTTCCCAACCGAGGGATCAAACCTGCATCTCTACATCTCCTGCATTGGCAGGCAGGTTCTCTACCACTAGCACAACCTGGGAAGCCCAAGTGATATTGTAAAAGATCAGTTATAGGTGGATTTCATGACTGTGTTTAAATTCTGTCCAAGTAAAGCCTGCATTTTACAGCCTGGGCTGACTGCTTCTACTGCCCTGCTCTCGGTATACCAGCCCATCTTCTTCGCTTTCTATGCGCTTTCTCTACTTTGTAACTTCTGCTTCTCATGGTTTCGGCTTCCTCACAGCTTAGATGACACAAGATCCTTCCAGGTGGTCTCACCTTCCCACTTCAGCTCTTCTGTTTCCTTTTCCAATCTCCCAGAACGACCTAGTTCAAATTCCTGCAAGAGAAATCCTTATTTGGCCAATTCATCTTTTCCAGAGCAGACCATATCATGGGCTTTTGACTAGTCTGTGCATTGACACTATTGGGTCAGGGACTCTGTTTGGTCCCTTAAAGAGGGTGGGGCCACCTGATTCAAATCGTGGCTGCCTGGAAGGTGCCCGGGGCAATGCAGATTTGGGGGTTGGCATGTGCAACGCCAAGAAAGTTAAACACACACAGAAATACCGAAGGCAAGGTAAGCATTCTTTTAAGAATGGTGGAGGAGCACTGGATGAAGACTCAGGTGAATTAGGGGTTAAATCTCCTCTCTGCTAGGTCTGATATTTTCTCATCCTCAGTTTTAGGGTGTAACAGTGTTTTCTTTAGGAGGAACACACAAGTAATAGAATTCTCAGTTACAGAAATGGCTGAAACTAATAAGGGTTGACCCCTCACCCCTATAACAAGTCTAGCTGTGGGTGGCTGCTGGCACCAGTTCAGAGCCAGCTTCTCAGAGTCTCTTGGCTTTTCTCCTACACTTCTTGCATCATGTTGCACAATAGTTCTTGCAGCTACAGACATCCTGTCCCTTTCCAGGTAGAGAGGAAGAGAACGTGGTGATGGACTCACATTTGTGCCTCTTGTCAGGAAAAGCAAAAGGCTTCCCAGAATCCCCGCCAATGTTTCATTGGCCAGGAATGGTGCAGAGCCACCCGTGGCCGTGGCCGTGGTGGAGGCTAGGATGGGGGTGTTTGCCAGGGCTGGATGCATGGCCTCCCAGAACAGAACTCCGCTAGCAGCAGCAAGGAGGGAGAGTGGGTATGAGGAAGGGGTGGGGTGGGGTGCGATCACAAAGCAGTTAATTTGATCTAATTCCTTACAGGGTGGTTGCGAGTGTCAAGTATATGTGAAATATGCAATGGAGGCTTTTCAAAATGAATACTGGCAACTTCCCCACATGGTCATGCTACATTATATGCCTGATTTCTTAAAGACAGATCTCCACCCCCCCACCCCACACCCTTTATCACCTTACCTTGAGATCTGCCAAAGGAAACTGAATATGGCTTGACCTTACCCTCCAACCTTGTCTCTCCCCATCCTGCCTGGGGCTCACCTTGTTCTCATGACAGCACTGATTTCCCTCCAAGTGTTGTGAGTTCATCATGACTTTTCTCACCCCAGACCTTTGCTTTCGTATTTTTCTTCTTGTGGAACAGACTTCCTCCTTTCTGTTACCACTTCAGAGAAATCCACCCTGACTCCCAACCTCTGTGAAAACAAATCCCCCTTTTGTTCTTTCCAAGCACCAAGCAGACTCTATAGACTCTTCATTCCATTTATCTGTTTAATGGTGTAACATTTAAAGGAATGGGTGCTAGAGCCCAACTGACCTCAGCTAACCTCCTCCTAGCTGTGTGGTCCTGGGGCAGGTTCCTTTGTCTCTATTTTTCTCCTCTGTAAAATGGGGATATGGGATTGTGAGGTGGATTAAACGTATTAGGTGCTAAGAACAGTGGTCTCCGCATAAAGGGCACTCACTACATGAGCGTTAAAGAAATCAAAGAAATAACATGCATTTCCTCCACCCATCTGATACTCTCAAAAGACAGTGCCTAACTCTGTTCTTTCACTTACAGCAGCTGGCACAGGGCTGGGCCAAGTCACCGCTGATGTCATCCTCACGGCCATTTTATACCAAGCGGGTCTTAAGTATTTGTTGAATGAATAGTGTCAATGAATAACCAAGTGATGTTCGACATGGGGGAGAAGCTGAAAGTGGCTCAGTCGTGTCCAACTCTTTGGGATCCCATGGACTGCAGCCGGCCAGGTTCCTCTGTCCATGGAATTCTCCAGGCAAAAATACTGGAGTGGGTAGCCATTCCCTTCTCCAGAAAGAGCCGACAAGCGGAAGTCTCTGGCCGAGTGGGGAGCTGAAATCTGAACCCGCTGGTGGGATCTGTTAGAACCAAGTTCTCCGTGGCAAAGCGTGGGTCCCGCATGGCCCACCGCCCAGCACGTCCTCCTGTGCTTCCCAGCCGAGAGACGCAAGGATCGCCGCTTCCGGGTGGGCGGCCCGGTCTCAGCCACCCAGGAAATGGAAGCGAGCCTCTGCCTGCGTGAGGACCACGGCGCATGCGCCACGCCCTCGGGCCGCCGCAGCTCCGGTGGGGTTGGTGTCTCGCTCGCTGACCCGGCCACCCTGGGGACAGCTGCTTTCCCCAGCCAGCCTTGCGCTCTGGCCCCGGTCAGCCCTCCGGGCCGTTCTGACTCTCTCTGAAGAGGATTTTTTCCAAACCCCAAAGCGCGGCAGTTTTATGGGCCAGCTGCACTGCGTTCCCCTTTCAGAGGCAACCGAGGCTGTTAAATCACTGGAAAAGCCCGTCCAAGTTGCTCTGCGGGGACTCAGTCCGGCAACCGGCTGCTTTCCTCACTCTCCTCCAGCGCAGGGTCTCAGAGGAGCCGTTAGAAACCCAGCAAAGGAGACCTAGGTCACCCCGGCTGCCTTCCGGGGCCTGATACTCGCCCGCCTCTGAAGCCTTTGTTGAGCCCTGGCCATTTCCCGTGGCCTCTGGGCCCCCAGCGCAAAGGTCAACGCTCAGTCCCTGTCCTCCGTGCACCACTTGTTTTTCTGTTTCTGTTTGGTGTATGGTCTCAGGGCTTCTCCCTTTCCTGCTCCACCCCAGCTGGAAGCCTCTTTATTAGCAGTTTGTTTGCGAGCTCATGGTGGTCTGTGAACTTGTCTGAAATTTCCTGGAAGGGAAACAACTGCTGCAGCCAGAACGTGCGCCCCAGAGGAACATTCTGGCAGTCTCTCTTCAGACAATGCTCGTCCATGCTCTCTGGCCATCCGTCCTTCCTTCACCCCACACGCCACACACCTTGAGAACATGCCAGCCCTCCGTTAAAAGCCTTCCAGAGAGCCTGACAAGGGAGAGAAGGTTTCTTCCCCTAAAAAAGTGAAGCATGTGATGGTGCCTCTTATGTGACGGGTGTTGCCTTCCTTGAGGGTCCTTAAGGAGAAATTGAGGAATAATTCCAGGTCAGCCACTTAGAAGCTTTCTAAAACAATTTTACTGAAGTATAGTTGATTTACAATGTTGTGTTTAATTTCTGTTGTACAGCAAAGTGATTCAGTTATACAAATATACATTCTTTTTCATATTCTTCCCCATTATGATTTAATCATGAGTACATTTTTTTATCCTGAGTACATCATGAGACATGCTGGGCTGGATGAAGCACAAGCTGGAATCAAGATTGCTGGGGAAATATCAATAATTTCAGATATGCAGATGACACCACCCTTATGGCAGAAAGCAAAGAGGAGCTTGATGAAGATGAAAGAGGAGAGTGAAAATACTGACTTAAAACTCAACATTCAAAAAACTAAAATTATGGCATCCAGTCCCATCACTTCAAGGCAAATAGATGGGGAAACAATGGAAACAGTGACAGACATTATTTTCTTAGGCTTGAAAATCACTGCAGATGGTGACTGCAGCCATGAAATTAAAAGATGCTTGCTCCTTGGAAGAAAAGCTATGACCAACCTAGACAGCATATTAAAAAGCAGAGACATTACATTGCCAACAAATGTCTGTCTAGTCAAAGCTATTGTTTTTCCAGTAGTCATGTATGGATGTGAGAGGTGGACCATAAAGAAGGCTGAGCACCGAAGAATTGATGCTTTTGAACTGTGATTTGGAGAAGATTCTTGAGAGTCACTTGAACTGCAAGGAGATCAAACCAGTCAATTCTAAAGGAAATCAACCCTGAATATTCATTCTAGCTGAAGCTAGAATGAAGCTCCAATTATTTGGCCATCTGATACGAAGAGCCGACTCATTGGAGAAGACCCTGATGCTGGGAAAGATTGAAGGCAGAAGGGGAAGGGGCAACAGAAGACAAGATACTTGGATGGCATCACCGACTCAATGGACATGAGTTTGAGCAAGCTCCAGGAGATGGTGATGGACAAGAGAGCCTGGTGTGCTACTGTTCATGCGGTTGTAAAGAGTCGTACACTACTGAGCAACTGAACAGCAGCAGAGTCACTCAGTTATACAGATACACATTCTTTTTCACATTCTTTCCCATTATGATTTAGCACAGGTTACTGAATATACAGCTCCCTGTGCTATACAGTAGGACCTTGTTTTCATTCATCCTTTATATGATAGTTTGCATCTGCTAAGCCCAAACTTCCAATCCTTCCCTCCCCCATTCCCTCCCTCTTGGCAATCACAAGTCTGTTCTCTATGCCTGTGGGCATGTTTTTGTTTCATAGGTATGTTCACTTGTGTTGTATTTTAGATTCCACTTATTGGTTAAGATCAGTTCAGTTGCTCAGTTGTGTCCGACTCTTTGCGACCTCAGGGACTGCAGCACGCTGGGCCTCCCTATCCATCTCCAACTGCTGGAGTTTACTCAAACTCATGTCCATTGAATTGGTGATGCCATCCAGCCATCTCATCCTCTGTTATCCCCTTCTCCTCCT
This sequence comes from Cervus canadensis, assembly GCF_019320065.1. Lineage (NCBI taxonomy): Eukaryota > Metazoa > Chordata > Mammalia > Artiodactyla > Cervidae > Cervus > Cervus canadensis. Next base: position 37,727,773 of record NC_057401.1, read on the forward strand.
GCCTTCAATCTTTCCCAGAATCAGGGGCTTTTCAAATGAGTCAGTTCTTCACATCAGGTGGCCAAAGTATCGGAGTTTCAGCTTCAGCATCAGTCCTTCCAATGAATATTCAAGAGTGATTTCCTTTAGGATGAACTGGTTGGATCTCCTTGCAGTCCAAGGGACTCTCCAGAGTCTTCTCCAGCACCACAGTTCAAAAGCATCAATTCTTCAGCGCTAAGCTTTCTTTATAGTCCAACTCTCACGTCCATACATGACTACTGGAAAAACAATAGCTTTGACTAGACAAGACATTTGTTGGAAAAGTAATGTCTCTGCTTTTTAATATGCTGTCTAGGTTGGTCATAACTTTCCTTCCAAGGAGCAAACGTCTTTTAATTTCATGGCTGCAGTCACCATTTGCAGTGATTTTGGAGCCCCAAAGATAACATCTGTCACTGTTTCCATTGCTTCTCTATCTATTTGTCAGGAAGTGATGGGACCGGATGCCATGATCTTAGCTTTCTGAATGTTGAGTTTTGAGCCAACTTTTTCACTCTCCTCTTTCACTTTCATCAAGAGGCTCTTTAGTCCTTCTTCACTTTCTGCCATAAGGGTGGTGTCATCTGCATATCTGAGGTTATTGATATTTCTCCTGGCAATCTTGATTCCAGCTTGTGGAATCTTCATCCAGCCCAGCATTTCTCATGATGTACTCTGCATATAAGTTAAGTAAGCAGGGTGACAATATACAGCCTTGATGTACTCCTTTCCCTATTTGGAACCAGTCTGTTGGTCCATGTCCAGTTCTAACTGTTGCTTCCTGACCTGCATACAGATTTCTCAAGAGGCAGGTCAGGTGGTCTGGTATCCCCATCTCTTTAAGAATTTTCCAGAGTTTGTTGTGGTCCACACAGTCAAAAGCTTTGGCATAGTCAATAAAGCCGAAGTAGATTCCACTTATAAGTGATATCATATTGTATTTTTCTTTCTGTTTCTGACTCACTTCACTTAGTATGATCATCTCTAGGTCCATCAATGTTGCTGCAAAAGCTTTTTGCTGTTTGTCTTATTATTAAGGAAAATTCCTGGCCCCACTGATGTCTCGGTTGTGCCTGGGGATTCTCCAGGCAAGAATTCTTGAGTGGGTTACCGTGCCCTTCTTCAGGGGATCTTCCCAACCCAGGGTTCAAACTCCGAGTCATTGGTTGAGGAGGGGGAGAGAGGAATAACAATGACAAAGATTTGCTTTGGTAAAAAATGTCTCAAAAAAAAAAAATGTCTCCTATAGAGCCCAGTCCTGTCCATCAGGGCTTGGTCACTCTGACCCTTTCCCTGAGGTGGCCTGAAGTCCCAACAACGAGTTCCTGAGATTTGCTACCTAATTGGCCCCTTGGGTCTCCCCTCTGTCTTCAGCAGCAGCGTCCATCTCCCATGACAGGCTGGTCCTGAGGGAGGAGGAGCCAAGCTTGAGCCCTGTGGTGGGTCTTGGCTAGAAATGTTGTTGGTAACAGAACCCCATATAAGTTACCAACATGTCCTTACATTATCTTAAGGCTAATGGGGTGAAGGGCTTCCCTAGTGACTCAGACGGTAAAGAAACTGCCCATAATGCAGGAGACCTGAGTTTGAACCCTAGGTTGGGAAGATCCCCTGAAGAAGGGCACAGCAACCCACTCCAGTATTCTTGCCTGGAGAATCCCCATGGACAGAGGAGCCTGGTGGGCTGTGGTCCATTGGGGTCTCAAAGAGTCAGACAAGACTGAGCAACTGAGCACACACACAATGGGGTGAAACCACCTGAAGATGCTATCAGCTTTCTGATTTGGCAGAAAATTAAGAAAATGATCCAGGTCACTGGGGTTCAGGCTTGCTTTAGCTTCAGCAAACTCCTGTCCATGAGCTCTCACTGCAAAGGCCTGGGGCTGCCCATGAAGTAAAGGAGGGTCCAGACCCCACAGACTCGCCTCCTCATTTTCTTGGAAATCCCTGAATCCCTTGTCCTGAATGCCTAGGACCCTCTAGAGTCTGAGTTGGAAGTTATTCATTACCTTGAAGCCCAGTGTGGCCCAGTGAACCCAAGTGACTGACTCGATGTTACCTGGGGGCCTCGGTGCCAGTGGAGCCCAAGTCCCTTAAAAATGGATTTATGAACTTACCAATGCTCGACCCGTGTGTAACACTTGCCTCCCATTTGTGTTAGAGTTAGCCCTGTGGTAACGTGGTTCACGGCTCATCCCACTTCTTTTTTCATTTCTTTTACTCATTTTTCTTGGTTGGTGTATTTGTTTGCTAGGGCTGCCATAACAAAGTACCACAGATGGGGTGTCTTAAACAAAAGAAAGCTATTTTCTTGCAGTCCTAAAGGCTAGAAGTCTGAGATCGAGGTGTCTTCAGGGTGGGTTCCTTGTGAGGCCTCACTCCTTGGCTTGTAGATGGCCGATTTCCCCCTATCTTCACGTTATATGCTCTCTGTATGGGTCTGTGCCAAATTTCCTCTTCTTATTGGGACACTAGTCATACTGAATTCAAGCCCATTGCAATGATCTCATTTTAACTTAATCACCTCTTTAAAGGGGCTTCCCAGGTGGCTCTAATGGTAAAGAACCCACCTGCCAATGAAAAAGATGTAAGAGACACAGGTTCGATCCCTGGGTTGGGAAGATCCTCTTGAGGAGGGCGTGGCAATCCACTCCAGTATTCTTGGCTGGAGAATCCCATGGACAGAGAAGCCTGGCAGGCTACAGTCCATAGGGTCTCAAAGAGTCAGGCATGACTGAAATGACTTAGCACACACACACCTCTTTAAAGACCCAAACTCCAAATGCAGTCACATTCTGAGGCACTAGGAATGAGGATTCAGTATATAAATATTTTGTGTTGTGGGGGGAGGGGATGGGGAAGGCATACAAAATCCAGTCCATAACAGTTGGCTAAACTTCACCTGTCAGTGATTAATTTGAAGAAAGCATGTGGAAAATATATTCCTTGAATTCTTGTACATTTAGAAACATGTTTCTGTAGCCTTATTTCCAGGTCACTTTTTTCCTTAAACTTGGAAGGCATTGCTCTATTGACTTCTAATCTTGTAAGTTGTTAAGGAGAAAGTTTGAGGCAGGCCAAATTCCTTGAATTTGTTTTTCCAGCTCCAACTGCCAGACACATAAGGGACACCATCAAGGACCGGCCCCAGCCAAACAGGAAGACTTCTGCCTCGTAACCCCAAGAGAGACACTCAAAGACGTGTCTATTGAACCCATTGCAACCGCTGACCCCCAGGATCCTTAGCAAATAAAACGGATGTTCTTTTTTTTGTTGTTTTGTTTTATTTTGTTTTTTGACTGCATCGGGTCCTAGTTGAGGCATACAAGATCCTTGCAGCTCAAGGGATCTCTAGGTGTGGCACTCAGGCTTAGTTGCCCCATGTGGGATCTTATTTCCCCAACCAGGGATTAAATCTGAGTCTGCTGTACTGGTAGGTGGGTTCTCAACCACTGGACCATCAGGAAAGTCCCCTGGGATATTCTTTTAAGTTACTGTGTTGGGGACTGATTGTTCATTACTCATCAATTGGTATCTGACACGCTGAGCCTCCTGACACACAGGATTCTCCCTAGATCACAGCGCAGTTTCTCAGAACTCGAGCCTCTTTGAATGGGTGAGTAGTTAGCCTTTGTTTCTCTCCAGCCAGCAGATAGCAACCACTCCAGGGCTGAGAAAGACTGAAGGCAAAAGGAGAAGGCGATGGCAGAGGACGAGATGATTAGATGGCATCAGTAATTCAATGTACATGAGTTTGAACAAACTCCAGGAGACAGTGGAGGACAGAGAAGCCTAGTGGGCTACAGTCCATGGGGGTCGTAAAGAGTCAAACACGACTGAGCGTCTAACAATTTCACTCCAGATACTGCAGTCGGGATCAGTGAGGTCACAGATGTTGCCTGGTCTCATCACAGATGAAGCTGCATTTCTGTTTCTTGATTTTTTTTTGGGGGGGGGGTGCAGTGAGCAGTGTGGGGTGGTTGTAGTGATCTTCTAAGAAGAAAGAGGTAGTTACATATTTGCTCTGTCACTTAGGAAAGGAAAGGAAAAAGAAGTCGCTCAGTCCTCCGTCCATGGGATTTTCTAGGCAAGAGTACTGGGGTGAGTTGCCATTTCCCTCTCCAGGGGATCTTCCCAACCCAGGGATCGAACCCCAGTCTCCTGCATTGTGGCAGACTCTTTACCCTCTAAGCCACCAGGGAAGCCCTGTTACTTAAGCTCTGTCACTTAAATAATAATAAATGTGTAAATAATAATAGCATTACTATAAAGTGAAAGTGTTAATCACTCAGTCACGTCCGATTTTTTGCAACCCCAAGGACTACAACCCACCAAGCTCCTCTGTCCATGGGATTCTCCAGGCAAGAATATTGGAGTGGGTTGCCATTTCCTTCTCCAGGGACCTTTCTGACCCAGGGATCAAACCCAGGTCTCCTGCATTGCAGGCAGACTCTTTACCATCTGAACCACCAGGGAAGTCCAACATTACTATGTTATTATATAATAAATTACATTATGTAATGTTGTATATAATAAATAAAATAAATTCTATCTTAGCATAATAACAAAGAATAATAAAAACTTAAGAATATGGGGGATTAACATAGGACTGTCAGTGTTTTATCACACAAGGGTATTTAAAAAGCAGCTACTCTTTACTATTATCATCTTTTCATTTTCCTTTAACACCTTAACTAACTGCAAAATACATAAATTCAGAAAAAAGGACAATCCTCCTTACAAGAGAATTAATATATGATGTACATTTTAATATTTATGTTTATGCAAAACATTGATTTTTGAATAAGCAGAAAAATTGCAACTTAAAATCAGATTTTTACACAATTTTCCTTTAAGTGGCCTGTCAAGAATGTGAGCTTACAAACTGTAAAGGAACAAGAATCTTTATGGTTAGGAAGAAAGTCATCTCTCTTCCTGGGCAAAGTAATCAATACTGCTTTAAAGTCATGGTGCTTATTAGGCGCAGCATCCGGTTCCATACTTCCTTATCTTAACACAGTTAACCTTCAAAATCCCCTCCGGCTCAAATCATTTCGGACCTTCAGCTTTGTCGCCACTCTGGATAAACTCCGTTGTTTAATTACAGGAAAGCGTCTAACAGAGTTGGGGTCGTTCCGGAAGTAGGGGAAGGGCTTTGCGACAGAATGAAATTCCCGCTGACTTTTGTTTCCGCATCTTCCGGCCGCAGCTCGCCTGTCTGCGGAGGTTGCGGGGACTTGAGGCGCCGGCGCAGACTCGCAAAGCTTTGCCCCTGGATCCCGTCACCAGGGAGCTGTGGTAGTCGTGTCCCCTCCGTCTCCAGCACTTAGCAGCTCCTCAGTAAGTGTTTGTGGAATAAGAAATGAATGGCTCATACAAGGCCCACCACAAAAGGACCCCCACCCGGGGGCTGGGGCAGGGTGCACGTGCTGAGATGCTCCCCTGACATCCCACGCAGGGCCCGGCCCAGGCTCTCTAGGGGCCGCGTCTCCAGCCCCAGGGCAGGGGTTCTGTTAGGACACACAGAGGCCCCTGAGGGTGGACCCCGGGATGAGTACAGTTACGCATACTTTCTTCTTTTCAGGAAAAAAAAAAAAAAGAATGAGCAGCCATTTGGAAACCCAAGGAGAAGGTCTGGGAGGGGCCCGTGGCAGAATGGCCACTGGTGCCGAGGACCGCCTCCTTCAAAGACAGTTCTGTGAAAACCCTGGGGACTCCGCCGTACCCTGGAGTGGAAGGGAAGGTCTCTTCCCGCTCACATTCAGAATCTAGAGAAAGCAAACCTGCACTCCCTGGTGGGCCCATGGCTGCCCCTCTAATCGCCAGCGCATCAGGTAGGCACAAATGGGCTGTAAATAGTCTGTGACTGAGCACGAATATGAACTCTCCTCTGGGAATAGAGGCCAGGCTCCTTGGAACACTCCCAGAAGCCCAGGAGGCTTAGGGGAGCCAGCCCACCCTGCCACTGGCTGCTCTGCTCTCTGCTGCTTTTGTTCCCAGCTTCATTCACAGGGCCTCTCCTTTCGCCCACTTGAAATCAGACCCCAAGAAGATCCTTATCAAATCAGCCCACACCCATTGCTGACAGCAGGGACATAGAAACGGGGCTGTGAAGGCTGGGCTTTGGTGCTGGCCCTGCCTCTTGCTGTGTCATGATGGTCCAGCCACTAAAGCTCCTTGAGTATTGTTTCCTCAAATGTAAAAGGCAATGAACGCTGTTACCCGGCTGTCCCTCTGAAAGGAGGCTGGAGCCTGAAGGAGGCAGCACAGCTAGTGTTGGAATTGCAATTAGCAATGCGGTTAACTAGGGCTGATCTCACCTCCCCTCTCAGACTTGCCTCAATAACCGGTAATCAAAAAGGGATATGCAGGAGGGAGAAAAGGAAAGGGAGAGTCAAAAAGCAAAGGAGTACCTTTCCAGGGTACTCTAAATAGTTTCAACTACTATAAAAAGCTGCTATATGGTTTCAGCTGCTATAAAAATGGCATAACCCATAAAAGACTAGAAAAATGACGTATAAGATGTTAAGGAATGAAGGTTATGCCTAAAGTGAGAAGGTTATCATTTTTACTTTCTGCTTAAATAATAATAAAAAATACATTGTAAGATGGTACCCTCTCCCCAGTTCTTCTGCCTATCCCCCAATTTTCCTAGAGCCAGGAGTGCACCCCAGACTTAACAATGTCACAGGCAGCTTGGGGGCCAAGGAGGAGGTGTCCTGGGTCCTTGATTTCTTAGGCAGGCAGGGCAGGGGGAGGACCCTCAGACGAGAAGGAGAAAGGCTGGAAAGTGATGGCAACAAGAGCTCAGCCTGGCAGGGAGAGGGGCGAGGAGGATCTCTGGGCACAGGTGCTCTCATCCTGGGGTGATCTTGAGGAGCTCAGGTAAGCAGTGAAATGAGAGGATACAGGGTCCACTGGTAATATCTGAATAGGGTGACAGTGTAACCAAAAATGAGGGTCCAGCTGCTTGCTGCTCATAGCCATTAAAGAGGCCAGGTTGGTGGAAAGGTGAAAAGTGACGGTGAAAGTGGCTCAGTCGTGTCCGACTCTTTGCAACCTCATGGACTAAATAGTCCGTGGAGTTCCCCAGGCCAGAATACTGGAGTGGGTAGCCTTTCCCTTCTCCAGGGGATCTTCCCAACCCCGGGATTGAACCCAGGTCTCTTGCATTGCAAGTGAATTCTTTATCAGCTGAGCCACAGGGGAAGCTGGTGGAAAGGTAAATTTGCTTTATTTTGGATGCCAGCAACCAGGGTTGGCAAGGGCGGTGGGGAGGGAGGGGAAGGAGGGGTGGGGAAGAAATCTATCCAAAGGCTGACTCCCCTCCACTGCCAATCAGTGGGAAAGAATTTTTATAGACAGAGGGAGGGGGCTGCGTGCAGAAACAGTACAGTCAGCTCTGATAGTCTTCTTGAAATTGGTCATCATCTTGAAAGATCGCTGGTCAGACCACCATCTTGAAATTGGATTGACCAGCATCATCTTTATTATGTTAAGGTATAGTTAGTCAATCTTCAGTTCCAGGGCTGCTTTGTTTCCATTTCTTTGAGGCCAGTTCTCAAAATTTCGGCAGCTTACATCATGGCTATGACAAACCTAGACAGCATATTAAAAAACAGAGACATCGCTTAGCCAACAAAGGTCCATATAGTCAAAGCTATGTTTTTTTTCCAGTAGTTATGTGTGGATGTAAGAGTCGAACCATAAAGAAGGCTGAATGCCGAAGAATTGCTGCTTTTGAATTGTGGCGCTGGAGAAGACTCTTGAGAGTCCCTTGGACTGCAAGGAGATCAAACCAGTCAATTCTAAAGGAAATCAGCACTGAATATTCATTGGAAGGACTGATGCTGAAGCTGAAGCTCCAGTACTTTGGTTACCTGATATGAAAAGCTGACTCATTGGAAAAGACCCTGATGCTGGGAAAGAGTGTAGGAGGAGAAGGGAATTTCAGAGGATGAGATGGATAGATGGCATCGCCAACTCAATGGACATGAGTTTGAGCAAGCTCCGGGAGATGGTGAAGGACAGGGAAGCCTGGTGTGCTGCAGTCCATGGGGTCGTTAAGAGTCAGACACGACTGAGCAACTGAACAGCAACAACAATGTCATGGCTGTGGTCTGGTCATCATGCAATTAACTTCTTCCACCTGGTGGAAGTTTTAATATCTGTAATACAGCTCACAGGATATGCCTCAGAATATTATCTATAGCCCTTGAGAAGGAACTACAGTCCTTGACTATGCTTAATGATGAAACTATTATTATTTGGTCTCCTTTGACTATTTCCCTTTGTTTCTGCCTTCTGTCACCTCTCTGATTAAAATTGTTCTTTGGCTGAAGTTTTCCCACAGACGGAAGGCAGGCAGAGAACATGGAGGACAAGGACCATAAGACCGCAGACAAAGAGGCTGGTGCCCCACATCCAGTCTTAGTGTGGAAGGTGTGGAAGACAGCGATAGTGGTGGGGAGACAAGGCCAAGCTCAGCTCTTTGCTGAATGGCAGCGGAAATCCTTCTGCTTCAACCTCCATGACATGGAGGAATGTGGTTCATTCCCAGCACACAGAACCCTAGACCAGACCTGTGATATAATTTCAGATCCCACTAATCTTTCTGCAACTCCAGTGATTAACTCAGAAAAAGAGCAAAGCTGAGCCTCCAGGTAGAAGACAGCAATGACAGGGCGTTTCCTATCGGTCTCAGCCTCTGGCTAGTGATGCTCTCAGAATCTCTGGGTGTGCCCACTTTAGCTGTCCTATTTGTGGTGCTTCCCTGGTGGCTCAGACGGTAAAGAATCTGTCTGCAACGCAGAAGACCTGAGCTTGATCCCTAGGTTGGGAAGATCCTCTGGAGAAGGCAATAGCAACCCACTCCAGTATTCTTGCCTGGAGAATTCCACGGACAGAGGAATCTGGTGGGCTGCAGTCCATCAGGTCACATGACTGAGTGACTAACACACACACTCACACTTGTGGTGAGTCTCACAGATGTTTTTAGAACTGGGACCAGTACTGTGGCTGGGCCAGCCCCTATGTTGTTTTGTAATTCTAAGAGGCACATCAGCTACAACCATCAGGAAACTTCAAAAAACAACGACAAGGTGTATGACTCCAAAGTCCTGGAGGGGACACAGCGTACATGAGGCAACATAGTGAGGTCATGGAGAGAGAGAGAAAGTGCAAACCTGGGGCTCTGCCTTTCCTGGGGTTGAGGGTGGGAGGGGGCTAGGACTTCGCTCTTTAAACATAAGAGCAGGGATTGGGGTGCTAGAGGAGAAAAGCAGGCAAGGGGGCAGTTATCTACTTCACCCAGGGCTCCCTACGAGGGGAACTTCAAGGGTGAGGCAACTTGATACTGTATCTGGTTGTGTCGCTAGCAATGTGGAGATTTGTTGGAGATAGATATCTTTGAGATGGAGACCTCACTATCAAAATCTTCATGTCTGGCCCTTCCAGTACAATCAGAGAATCTTAGAGTCAGGCACTTCACACCACACAGGGGCTCTGAGGAGCTGACACTGCAGACTTCCCAGTTTAGGAGGGGCATCCCAGGTGGCACAGTGGTAAAAGGATCCACCTGCCAAGGCAGGAGATGCAAGAAGCGAGGGTTCAATCCCTGAGTCAGGAAGATCCCCTGGAGGGAGGAAGTGGCAACCCACTCCAGTATTCTTGTCTGGAGAATCCCATGGGCGGAGGAGCCTGCCTGGCTACAGTCCATGGGGTCGCAGAGTCAAACACAACTTAGTGACTGAACGACAACATTTGACAGAGACTCAGGCTTAGCAGCAACAGCCGCATCAGGCTTCAGAGCTCTTCCAGATAAGCTCAACAGGAAGTGCTAATTATCCCATTGGGGTGGTTCTACTATAAAACATATGTGAGTGGGACAAAGTGAAGGAAACCCTATGTCACAAGATAGTTTTTAAAAAAGTGAAAGTTCCGCCCACAGCAGCCTGAAGGTGGAGAACTTGGTTTATTACAAATTGACCATTTCTCCTCTTCACCCGACGGGCCTTTTCTGGGCCCCCGACCTGTGGGCCCCACTGCGATCTCAGCCTGAGTGGACATGGGGTGAGCACAGAGCTGCTGAGATGCGCCGGCTCGGGGGGGCGCCCGGAGGAGGCCGGGGGCACAGGGCCCAGTGTTCTCCAAGAAATAGCTCGAAAACTGCAACAACAACAACAAAAAATGAAAGTTCCTTAGACATAAAAATGCAAAGAATTTATCCATAATCAAAAGCTGAGAGTGATCATGAAACAGACTTTCATCAGAGAAGACTTTCCACTTATTTCATTATAAAAGTGAAAAAAATATAGAAAAGAAAAAAATCAAAATATCATAATGAGAATACAAGTTTCTGCTAAATTTATATAAAATATATTGCATATAGTGATACATATTTTCCTATATCTTAAAAAAGTCTTTATAAATAAATTTCTATTGGTGGCAAAAATATTTCATTGAATGACTATATCAAAATTTATTTACACATTCCCTTACCATTAGGCAGTAAATGAGTTTCCAATGTTTTTTCAATTATAAATAATAAGACAAAAACCTAAGTATTCAAATCTGTGTTTATAGAACTAAAATTTCCTGAAAGTATGATGGATTCCTAAAAGTAAGGAGTTCTCTTACACATTTTGTACAATTTCTCTGGGTAGCTCAGTGATTTCTATTGTCTCATTCTCCTGCCAAACTCAGTTTTTTAAAACAAAGCAGAACTTTGCTAAATTAATAGCCAAAAATAATATTGGCGTAACTTTGTGCTCTAATGCGTGATAGAATCAAAATGCAAAAGATTTTGGCAAGCTGGAACAGTAATTCAGATGTTATAGATGAAAATTCTTGGGGTGATGACCTGACATTTAAATCACCAGATCACATGGCTGAAATACAAGATGAAGGTGATGTATCAAGAGCCGAGAAGAGTCATGTGAATCAAAAGAAAGCTCATATCTTAGATCACAGTAATAGAAGCATGGAGTTCAGAATCAGAGGGTGATAGTCCCCTGCTCTGCATGGTTTCAGACCCACCCTCAACACTTGGCCGCCAATGTAAAGAAAATGAACAAACGGTCAATTTTCAGAGGAGAGATGGGAGCCAGATCAGGCCTCTGTACCCAACCCTGTATTAATTCTCAGAGACAGAATTTTGGATGAAGTAGAAAATAACAGCTTTATTGCTTCACCAGGAAAAGGGGGCCACAACAGACTAATGCCTCAAAACCATGTCCTGACTGGAGGAGATAGTGAGAAGTTTTATAGTAATGCTTAAAAGAGGGGAGGGTCAGCTTGTGGATGCTTCTCTGATTGGTTGGTGGTGAGGTAGGTGGGAGTCAGCATCTTCCACCTTCTTGTTCCCAACCGGTCTGGGGTCTACATGCTTTTGGGCACCATGTTACTAACTTCTCCCACCTGGTGAGGACTTCAGTCAGTTCAGTTGCTCAGTCGTGTCTGACTCTTTGTGACTTCATGGACTGCAGCCTGCAAGGCTTCCCTGTCCATCACCAACTCCTGGAGCTTACTCAAACTCATGTCCATCGAGTCGGTGATGCCATCCAACCATCTCATCCTCTGTCGGCCCCTTCTCCTCCTGTCTTCAGTCTTTACCAGCATCAGGGTCTTTTTCAATGAGTCAGTTCTTCGAATCAGGTGGTCAAAGTATTGGAGTTTCAGCTTCAGCATCAGTCCTTCCAATGAATGTTCAGATGTTTAGTACTGATTTCCTTTAGGACTGACTGGTTTGATCTCCTTGCAGTCCAAGGGACTCTCAAGAGTCTTCTTCAACACAGTTCAGAAGCATCAATTCTCCAGCGCTCAGCTTTCCTTATAGTCCAACTCTCACCTCCATACATGGCTACTGGCAAAACCATAGCTTTGACTAGGTGGGCCTTTGTCGGCAAAGTAATGTCTCTGCTTTTGAACATGCTATCTAGATTGGTCATAGCTTTTCTTCCAAGGAGCAAGTGTCTTTCAATTTCATGGCTGCAGTCACCATCTGCAGTGATAGTATTTGCCGAACAGCTCAAAGATATTATTATGTATATCCCTTGATGGGAAACTAGGGTCCTGCTGGATATCAAGATCAGAATAAGAAAATTAGAACCTGTGTTTTTTCACTTCTCAGTGTTGAAACTCGGTAGCCATGTCTTCATTATAGACACACATCACCTGCCCAGGGCTAGATCTCTGACCCCAGATGGGGCTTCAGAATCTCTATGAAAGTGAAAGAGTTAGTCACTCAGTCATGTCAGACTCTTTGTGACCCCATGGACTTTAGCCTGCCAGGCTCCTCTATCCATGGAATTTTCCAGGTAAGAATACTGGAGTGGGTTGCCATTTCCTTCTCTAGCGGATCTTCCTGACCCAGTGATTGAACCCAGGTCTCCTGCATTGCAGGCAGATTTTTTACTGTCTGAGCCACCAGAGCCTTTATAGGAAGATGAAATTTGGACTTGGGAGACACAGAGATGAGCGCGAGTCACCTGTGTGATTCATGTGAATGGCAAGGCCTTAGTAGGAGGATCTTGGACTGCTGCTGCGAACTCCTAGCAGCCACTTTCTCAGGCTTTAGGTGTTTAACTGTTCTCTTGATCCTGTGAGACATGCCAGGTAAAGCTAACCAGGGCCCAGTTCTGCAGCCTGCAAAAGAACAGAAAGAACCTTCACTAATACATTTAAGAACTGCCGAAACTTCCATGGTATTTATTCTGGAGAGGAAAAGACTGAAGACATGTGAAAATTGGAGGCTTGTGTTTGAATGTCTGGCCATGAATAAGCTGGATAAGACCTGTTCTATGAGACCTCAGATGGCAAGAGTCACTTCGAGAGACTCGCTTCTTAATGCAAATGCCACATATTCTTATACAGCAACTTGACAGGACTCTTGTGGAGGGTTTCAATCATTGGACATTACTACTTTTAGAGCATTGATCAGACCTGGGCAGCCTGCCTGTTCATCCCCTTCCTCCTGATTGAAACCTTCCAGGGCTCTCTGAAGATAGTTTACAGGATTTTGGTGCCCCCTAACGGATGAGAACAAAAACAACATATTCTCTGAAGTCAGACTCCTTCCAGGCTTCAGGTTAGCAAGCAGTTGATTAAATAGTTCTAAGCATACTATCATTTTTGATTAAATTAAACTTGGTAAAGGATGTTTTTGTACCTTAAAAAGTAGCCAAATTGTTTCATGAATTTTGGCATGATTTCCTTTGCCTACTTATTGTTCAGTTGCTCAGTTGTGTCCAACTCTTTGTGACCCTATGGACTGCAGCACGCTAGGCTTCCCTGTCCTTCACTATCTCCCTGGGTTTGCTCAAACTCATTTCCATTGAATCAATAATGCCATCCAACCAGCTCATCTTCTGTTGTCCCCTTCTCCTCTTGCCCTCATCAGGATCATTTCCAATGAGTTGGCTCTTCACATCAGGTGGCCAAATTATTGAATCTTCAGCTTCAGCATCAGTCCCTCCAATGAATATTCAGGGTTGATTTCCTTTAGAATTGATTGGTTTGATCTCCTTGCAGTCCAAATGACTCTCAAGAGTCTCTTCCAACACCACAGTTCAAAAGCATCAATTCTTCGGCGCTCAGCCTTCTTTATGGTCCAACTCTCACATCCATACATGACTACTGGAAAAACCATAGCTTTGACTATTTGGACCTCTGTTGGCAAAGTAATGCCTCTGCTTTTGAATATGCTGTCTTGGTTGGTCATAGCTTTTCTTCCAAGGAGGAAGCATCTTTTAATTTCATGGTTGCAGTCACATCTGCATTGATTTTGGAGCCCAAGAAAATAAAGTCTGTCACTGTTTCCATTTTCCCCCATCTATTTGCCATGAAGTGATAGGACTGGGTGCCATGATATTAGTTTTTTGAATGTTGAGATTTATGCCAGCTTTTTAGGAGGCTCTTTAGTTCCTCTTCACTTTCTTCCATAAGGGTGGTGACATCTGCATATCTGAGGTTATTGATATTTCTCCTGGCAATCTTGATTTCAGCTTGAGCTTCAGCCAACACAACATTTTTCATGATGTACTCTGCATAGTAAATAAGCAGGGTGACAATATACAGCCTTGATGTACTCCTTTCCCAATTTGGAACCAGTTCATTATTCCATGTCCAGTTCTGTTGCTTCTTGACCTGAATATTTAGGTTTCTCAGGAGGCAGGTAAGGTGGTCTAGTATTCCCATCTCTAAAAATTTTCCTCATTTTGTTGTGATCCACAGACAAAGGCTTTTGCATAGTCACTGAAGCAGAAATAGATGCTTTTCTGGAATTCCCTTGCTTTTTCTATGATCCAACAGATGTTGGCAATTTGACCTCTGGTTTCTCAGCCTTTTCTAAGTCCAGCTTGCCTGCTTTTTGTTAGTCCTGCTCAGTCGTGTCTGACTCTTTGTGATCCTGTGGACTGTAGCCCACCAGGCTCCTTTGTCCATGCAGTTCTCCAGGCAAGAATACTGGAGTGGATTTCCATTCCCTTCTCCAGGGGATCTTCCTGATCCAGGGATCGAATTTTAGGTCTCCTGCATTGCAGGCAGGTTCTTTTCTGTCTGAGCCACCAGGGAAGCTCAGATGGGTTTTCTTGGTCATGTGGAATTGAAAAAGTTGATAAAGTTGATAAAAAACTGTTTGCCTCTCCATTCTCCTCCCATGTTTCTCTATGCTATCCTCCTACATGTGTGTTCCAACAGCACGTAGGAATTGCATCTGCTGGGAGGACAGTGCAACACCAACTCCGTGTCTTTTTGGCGCTCGTGGGAAAGACAGGAGATTGGACAGGAACTCTCAGGTGTATCTGTTCAACTTTCTGTTTCCTGTTCTTGGTCAGAATCCAAATGACGTAATCTGAATCCCTACTGATATTCTCCAAGAGTCTGAGGAATTAGATATTCTACATTTAGCTTTCCAGGCTATCAAGTGTTGTTTCTAAAGGGACAGAAGTCTTTCAATAAGACAAGTTACTTTGACAATACCTTATTCTCTAGGTTTACAAAGGCCACATTTCCATTGGTCAGTCTTTGCGGGCATTTTGACAGGACTCTGGGTTTTTCTGAGTAGGGCACCATATTACCAAAAAAAAAAAAAAAAAGAAAGAAAAAAATGCAACCTCCTTTAGAGCATCCTTTTTTTTTTTTTTTCCCATCCTTGAAGAAATACAAAATGGACCCAGTGTCAATGGCTTAAAAAAAGTTTATTTATTTATTTTAATTGGAGGCTAACTACTTTAAAATATTGTCATGATTTTTGCCATACATTGACATGAATCAGCCACAGGTGTACACGTGTCCCCCATCCCAAACCCCCTTCCCACCTCCCTCCCCATCCCATCCCTCTGGGTTGTCCCAGTGCACTGGTTTCAGGTGCCCTGTTTCATGCATTGAACTTGGACTGGTGATCTGTTTCACATATGGTAATGTACATGTTTCGATGATATTCTCTCAGATCATCCCACCCTTGCCTTCTCCCACAGAGCCCAAAAGTCTGTTGTTTATATCTGTGTCTCTTTTGCTGTCTAGCATATAGGGTTGTTGTTACCATCTTTCTAAATTCCATATATATGTGTTAATATACTGTATTGGTGTTTTTCTTTCTGACTTACTTCACTCTGTATAATAGGCTCCACTTCCATCCACCTCATTAGAACTGATTCAAATGAGTTCTTTTTAATAGCTGAGTAATATTCCATTGTGTATATTTACCACAGCTTTCTTATCCATTCATCTGCCAATGGACATCTAGGTTGCTTCCATGTCCTGGCTATTATAAACAGTGCTGCAATGAACATTGGGGTACATGTGTCTCTTTCAATTCTGGTTTCCTCGGTGTGTATGCCCAACAGTAGGATTGCTGGGTCATATGGCAGTTCTATTTCCAGTTTTTTAAGGAATCTCCACACTGTTCTCCATAGTGGATGTACTAGTTTGCATTGTCACCAACAGTGTAAGAGGGCTCCCTTTTCTCCACACCCTCTCCAGCATTTATTGTAGACTTTCTGATAGCAGCCATTCTGACCGACGTGAGATGGTACCTCATTGTGGTTTTGATTTGCATTTCTCTAAATAATGAGTGATGTTGAACATCTTTTCATATGTTTGTTAGCCATCTGTATGTCTTCTTTGGAGAAATGTCTGTTTAGTTCTTTGGTCCATTTTTTGAATGGGTCGTTTATTTTTCTGGAATTGAGCTGCAGGAGCTGTTCATATATTCATTAATTCTTTGTCAGTTGCTTCGTTTGCTATTATTTTCTCCCACTTTGAATGCTAGGCTGTCTTTTCACCTTGTTTATAGTTTCCTTCATTGTGCAAAAGCTTTTGAGTTTAATTAGGTCCCATTTGTTTATTTTTGCTTTTATTCCCATTACTCCGGGAGGTGGGTCATAGAGGATCTTGCTGTGATTTATGTCAGAGAGTGTTCTGCCTATGTTTTCCTCTGGGAGTTTTATAGTTTCTGGTCTTATGTTTAGATCTTTAATCTGTTTTGAGTTTATTTTTGTGTATGGTGTTAGAAAGTGTTCTAGTTTCATTCTTTTACAGGTGGTTGACCAGTTTTCCCAGCACCACTTGTTAAAGAGATTGTCTTTTCTCCATTATATTTTTGCCTCCTTTGTCAAAGATAAGGTGTCCATAGGTGCATGGATTTTTCTCTGAGCTTTCTATTTTTTTCCCATTGATCTATATTTCTGTCTTTGTGCCTGTACCATACTGTCTTGATGACTGTAGCTTTGTAGTATAGTCTGAAGTCAGGCAGGTTGATTTCTCCAATTTCATTCTTCTTTCTCAAGATTGCTTTGGCTATTCGAGGTTTTTTGCATTTCCATACAAATTGTGAAGTTATTTGTTCTAGTTCTGTGAAAAATCCCATTGGTAGGCTTCTCTCCTGCTTCTTTGGAGCAGAGCTAACTGAGTTAGTGGCTGACTCCCAGGCTATCACCCTCAGTAAGATCCTGATTAAAACTTAGACTCTCTACTCTCGTGCTGTGTGTCTTTCTTTAAGTTGATGGTTTGTACACATATTTGGGAGAGATTCACTTAAAGTGTTCCAAGGCTAGAACTATGCCAGGTTCAGAGTAGGAATTTCTAGAATGCATGAGGGGGCAGAGGAGGGAACCCTGTTTAGGGAAGGGGCAAAGGTAAAGACTCTCAGACTACAAGTTAGAGAACCTCTAGCCCAGGAGATTTCCAAGTACTCTGTGAATCTAGAGGGTTCTTTAGGGCTATTCAAATGTTTTATCCCAATTTCACCTGAAAATATATTTTAGCTTGTGATAAAAAGTGCTATTAAAATATATACTCAACTATCACAACATTATTAATCAGCTATACTCAAATAGAAGTTTAAAATTAAGAAATATATATATGCTCAAAATCATTGACCCACTCAAATGCACTAATTTATGCTGCCTGATTAGCTAGTTTTGGGGGGATTGTTTTGTTTTTGATGACATCAGATTAAAATCTGCTCTGCCCCAGTTAAGTAGTACTCTGAATTGGCAAGGCATTATTGAAAACAAATGAAGCAAAACAAACAACAACACAAGAAAAAGAAAGAAAAAGACCATTAGTGTTCACATTCACTTGTATCAGGATCTTGATGATTAGTGCAACTGAAATATATACACATATAGCCTTGTTTCGTTACTTTGTAATAATCCAATGCATTTGAAGTTGTTTACATTCATGAATTTACACGGCATATTTACATCTCTTTTAAAGTAGAATTCTGGGGGCAAAGTTAGGTGTTACTAATAAATAACTGGACATGAATTTGAGCAAACTCTGGGAGATAGTGAAGGACAGGGAAGCATGGTGTGCTACAGTCCTTCAGGTCCCAAAGAGCCTGACATAACTTAGTGACTAACAACAGCGACAACAAATAACCATAAAAACCCTCGAGTCAACGCTTCGCTTTGCAGAAGAGGAAACCTCCTTGCAGAGTGGAAGAAGCCCCTGACTGCTCACTGTGATCAGAAGCGAAGCCCAGAACTCGAACCTGAAGTTGGCTTCTTTCCTCCTGCAAATTGTTTGGACTTTTCTTTTTTTTTTTTTTCCTGTTAAAGGTAGTTTACTTTCTCACTGGTCCCTTGCTGGCAAATAAATTCAGTTGTCTAACTTGAATTTCGTTTTGTTTGAAAGTAGGAAAAATGTTACCAAATAGCCTTAGGTGTGTGTGTGTGTGTGTTTAAATTAACACAGACTCCAAGGACAATGGTTATAAACACAAAACCACTGACTCATCGCAAAGTTGAGAAAGTTTAGGGCTGAGAAGAGTCATCGTTCTATTGTCTGGCCTCTGAGCCCCTGCTGAGAGCCAGCGTCATCAGTGGCTGCGCTGAAAGCCCATTTGCGCTTTCAGAGATGAACCGGTTAGTTTTGTTCCTTGTTAGGTTCTCTGACAGGGTGACGTGAAGGAGGCAGCAAGAATACGTACCTAGCTCTCCCCTACCCCCCAAACTCCACCCCATCCCCACCCCACAACCCACACTGAGGTCCACTCTTTCCTTTCTCCAGAATCACCCCTAGGCTAGGGTCACAGATGGGGAAACTGAGGCTGTGACTGATGTAGGAGATAGACGGGCTCGAGGTTAGACATTTACAACTGGCGTCCCGTTTGCATTTCACAGGGCACAAGGAAATGGGCTTCAGGCTGGATACTTAAAACTTAGCATTTTCTGAGACAACAGACAGGTGGGCTCCAGTTAAGGCATTTATGATCAGCCTCCTGTTTGCCCTCTGTAGTGGAAGTAACAAAGAAACAGGGTAAATAGACAATGTTTGTCTTTTGTAAACGCCTTAAGGTAATAGTATGACAATAGTCAAGGAAACAGTCATGACAAAGACAAAGAGGGACAAAACTTCATCTGAGTACAAGATTAAGGGAGCTCCGCTCTCCCCTCTTTGGGGACGAAGGAGACACTGCGCATGCACAGGAAGGCTCCTTGTGGGTCAAAAGTCAGGCGATAATGCCAGGCCATAATGAGCCTTGCTCCTCCCAGAAGCCTTCACTTCAGGATCCATCTTGGCTGAGGGTTGCATGCACACCTGGGGAGTGTCCCAGGGTAGCTCAGGTGTGAAAAAAGAAACCAGATACTTGGCATGAAGAAAGGCAAAGACCCAGAAGAACTGACCTATGTAAATGACTTGACTGCCTCTTTACTGCGGTCCTCCTCACTAGGAGGGACACCCACACACTTTCTCTCAGGCTGTGGCTCTGCCCTGCTTCTGTCCTAAGTAAACAAACTGTTTCTCTGTGTGCTGTCCCACTTGTCGTGCTCTGTCTCTAATAATAAACTCTGTACCTGCATTTATAGTGTCTGCCTCCCTGATAAATGCATTTTTCACTAGGGGCAAAGATCCAGAGGAAAATAGCTTCTAGCCTCTAGCCCTTGCTGGTCTGGTGGCTAGGATTCCTGGTTCTCATCCAGGCTTTCCAGGTTCAGTTCCTGGACAAGGAATGAAGATCTTGCTTCACACCACCGCACACTGCTGCCTCGCCAAGATCAAGACAGGAAGGATACTTTCCTCAGTTCATGGAGACTGCAGCAGGCAGGAAAGAACTGAGAGGCCGAAGTCTGGGCTTTTCCATCATCAGTGGGGCCTCCACAGAGGCTCCAACGTGGCTTTTCAGAAATGGGGTACATTGGTGTCAGCCTGTGGGGGACATGGCAGGTCCCAAGTGGGCTACAGGAGTTTCTGTAGGACCAGAATGCGTGTTTCTGGTGGAAGAAGGGGCAAACTGGACTTTCCTTTGAATGTGGCCCCATTCCCTCTATGGCTTGTTACTGCAGCCAGGACACCCCTTCTGCCCCTTCCCTTTCCTCCTTAACCCTCCCTAAGCATCCTTTTACCCTCTCAGTCCACTATTAGATCTTCTTCTCACCTTTTCCTTCCTCCCCTCTTAGGTGACTTACTGCTCTAAGCCCCTGGTTGTTTTACATGATCAGGTAAAAGAACTGGCTCCAGCAGGCCCCATCTGCTTGTCACTGATCATGATCCTAAGTCGACGCTCGGAGGGCCAGCCATGCACCAGCAGGACGAGGATGTGAGGATGAAGAAGAGAGCAAATATGCAAGTGAGGCACACGTCCAGTGGGTGGCCCTATTTCTTCCCTGCTCAGAAAATGGCATCTAGACACCCCCAGCTGGCTGGTGGTAGAGTCTTCCAGAACTTGGTTGGCCCCATGTTTCCATCGATTTGTCTCTGTGGTTTGTAATCATGTGATTCCTGTTCATCTTGTATGACTTTAGGCCTTTTTATTTTTGGCAGTGACACTTGGCATGTAGGATCTTAGTTCCCCTGTACCTCCTGCAGTGGAAGCTCAGAGTCTTAACACCGCACCACCAGGGAACGCACCACCAGGGAAGCCCGTAGGCCATGTTAATTAGTCCACAATGGAGTCATAGTGGCCAAGGTAAGCCTCCACGATGGTTGTTTTGAAATGTTCACCGTAGGACTATGAGTGTCTTAGAACGGTATGCTAACAGTGTTACTTAATTTTTTTAATTTGTTTTAAAACTTTTTTTTTTTTTTTTGTATTGTGCTATGCTCAGTCACTCAGTTGTGTCCAATGCTCAGTGACCCCATGGACTATAGCCTGCCAGGCTAGCCTGTCCACTGGATTCTCCAGGCAAGAATACTGGAGTGGGTTTCCATCTCCTTCTCCATGGATTGGGGTATAGTCAATCAACAAACAGTGTGTGATAGTTTTAGGTGAACAGTGAAGGGACTCAGCCATACATATAAGCGTATCCATTCTCCCTCAACTCCCCTCCCATTCAGACTGGCTGTCACATATCATTGAGTAGAGCTCCAGTAGGTCCCTGTTGGTTATCCATTTTAAATATAGCAGAGTGTACACGTCCATCTCAAACTCCCTAACTATCTCTTCCTTCCATCCTTCCCCCTGGCAACCACAAGTTCGTTCTGTAACAGTGTTACTTTAGATCAGAAATTTGATGGGTGGAAATTCCCTGGCAGTCCAGTGGCTAGGACTCAGTGCTCTCACCGCCAAGAGCCAAGGTTCAATCCCTGGTTGGGGAACTAAGACCCCACAAGCCTCCCAGTAAGGTCCTCCCAAAAACGAAAAAAATTTGAGGAGCAATGTATATCAAAGGAGCAACTGATAGAGAAGACCTCGTCCCCTGGGGCACAACCACTGCTTCTTAAAAAGAGACCTCTGAGCCCAGTGACTTGAAGGCTCTTCTCTGGAGGACCCTACTCCAAGCTGTTACAGGTGGAGCTGCTGGAGGCTCCCTAGGAGCAGAGAGTGAACCCGATCATGCCTGTCCTGGGGCCCGCATCAGACCAGAGAACCCTTCTCCTGCTAAGACCTCCTTCCCAGACTTCTTGAAGCTGGTTACCCCCTTTCCTGTTCTCCCTACTTGAACAGACCTGTGTTGTGTGATAAATGTATGCAATAAACTGAGTGATTGGTGACCTGGATATTGGCCATGTTTTACGCATCTCCAGTCCTGTGATTTTTACCTGAGTGATTGGTGAATTGAGTATCAGCCATGTTTCATGTGTCTCCAGTCCCGTGATTCTCATCTGGTCTTACCTGGCCCTGTGACCAACAGGGGTGCCAAGATGAAGAAAGAATTCCCAAATCACGTCTGCCTTCAATATAAGAGCCCATTTAGGAGCAATTGTGTTTTGTCCCTTTAACTACAAACAGTTGGTGGTTATCAAAGGGGCAAAATAATTTTTCTCACAAAGACAAGAGATTACAGTGTAGGAAGCAGATGGTTTTCCTGAAACTCGAATCAGGCAGGGTAAGAATTGCCCTTAGGTCACATTAGCCCTGAAAGGAGGAAAACACAGACATTGCTTCAAGATGCACAATCAATACAAGTATTTTCCTTGGAAGAAAAGCTATGACAAACCTAGACAGTGTATTAAAAAGCAGAGACTTCACTTTGCTGACGAAGGTCCATACAGTCAAAGCTGTGGTTTTTCCAGTAGTCACGTATGGATGAGAGAGTTGGACAGCCTGAGTCCTAACACTGCCCCCTAACTAGGACAAAATAACACAGCCTACGTGTCAGTTTCGTCATGTATGAAATGAGGAGGAGCCGAGGGATTAATTCACATATAAAGCTTAGAAAAGTGCCTGGAGAAGAAAGCGATTAGTAAATATTAGTTTAACTGTTACGTGAAATAGGCTGGATTGGCAAGGGCAACGAAGAAAACACTTTGATTATTTCTAACTGTCCCTGCAGAGCCACCCCCGGAGATTCATGCTTCCCTGCCCCCATCTTCCCTTCCCTCCATCAAATCTGATGGAGATTGGATCTTAAACTTTGCTCCAAGATTGGAGACGGAGCTGGGTTCAGCGAAAAGAGGAGTTCCAGGCGCCTGGACATGATCGCCACCTAGTGGTGATATAGCATAACAGCATTTGCACACAGACCTAAGTCTCAGAATTCTTTGTTTCGCTCTTTCCTGGAGAAATTCAAAACAGTAGCAATACATCACATAAAATAGCAAAGATGGGAAAGATAGCCTACTCCGAAAACAGGATTTCCAAAAAGACCTGTGAGGTGCAGTGTGCTCAACTGTGTTTGACACTTTGTGACCCTCTGGACTGTAGCCTTCCAGGCTCCTCTGTCCATGGGATTTTTCAGGCAAGAATGCTGGAGTGGGTTGCATATTTTCCTCCAGGGGATCTTCCCGACCCAGGGGTGGAACCTGTGTATCCTGTGTCTCCTCCTTTCAGACAGATTCTTTACCGTTGAGCTATTGGGGAGGCCCTCTAAAAAGGGCTTGAACTGGTCAATTAGGTTTATAGGTCAATTAGCATTATAATTCTAATGTCTCCCAGCCCCTCTAGAAATAAGAAGTACTTAATGTGTAAGTAGGTTTATAGAGTAAGGAATGTTTTTACGCAAAATCATCACAATTAACAAACAATTCACCAACCCCAACTGCCAGATCAGAATTGCTATAACTTTATTGAGAGTGGGCAGTGATGTCTTGTGTAATAAATACTGTGTTCAGAGTTCATGCTCATGTTCTGGCATCCTCCAATATCTATTTTCCACTTTTTAAGAAGTCTGTCCCCTAATTCCTAGCTGTCACATGGGATAAAGATCTAATTTCTCAGCCTATGACTCAGTTCTGCCCTTATCCACAACTTCTTCTGACTAGCTGGAATGTGAGTGTGATGGCTGGAGTTCAAGGACTCACTTTTGAATCAAGAGGCAGAAAAATTTGTTGAAGTTGGCAGAACATCAAGATAGAAGTTCCTTGAGTATTTGATACTTGATGAGCTGCCATGCCAACCCCAGATGATTTCCAGACCTACTTGATATGAAAGAAATAAATTTAGATTTTGTTTAATATGGCAGTTGATACCTAGAAATGACTTTTTGAATGTCACAGAAAGTAAATTATTAGTAACAGTCTATTGGAAGTGGTAAAGAAAAGGGCAGTGAGGACTCAGATACTGTAGACTGAGAATGTGGGAATCTTTGTTTTGCAGCAGCAAGACATTTAGTTAAATCGTTACCCTCTGCATTCTGAAAGGCTGTGTGCTATAGTGGTAACTGAGGTTCTTCCACTAAGAATTCTCTGACAGATCTTGGAAGCCAGCTCACATCAGAAATCAGCCGAAGGAAGCTGCTTTTCTACCCAACTATCTCTACCTTCAGAGGTTACAAGGTAGCCCTCCATTCACTAAGCCAATTTAAACTGGTTTCAAAGTACAGAAACCATTGTCAAAGACCAAGGTACTGAGACTTTAAATATAATGGAATAAAATGGCAAGTTGATACTGAAATTCATGTGGAAAAATAAATGGGCAAGAGTGGCCAGAAAACACTGAAAAAGAAAAGCTGTAGGGGAGTGTCTACCAGACATTAAAACATCCAATACAGCTGAAAACAGTGAGGCACTAGTGCATTGCAAAGACAGACCAATGGTATAGGATAGAAAGTCCAGAAACAGACCCAAATGCATATGGAAATTTATTAAATGATAGAGGTGGTATCAAAAGTCACTGAAGCAAAGATGACACTTTGCCTTGATTGTCTTAATCTGTAAAGTGGGTATGATTGCATTATTTAATAGAGAACCAGAAGAGGGCCATTGCAACTTCACTACCTATGCCTTTGAAGCAGATCCATTGAACCCTCTGATCCTCCCTCCCATCGACTGTGAATAATAATCATATCCATTACCATCTGGCCCAGGGGAATTGGTGGCATCAAAACAGAAAACATTTGTGAGAGTGAGAATAGTTACAGAAAAATAAGGAATGCGGAAGAAGCTGAAGCTGAATGGTTCTGTGATGACCTACAAGACCTTCTAGAACTAACAACCAAAAAAGATATCCTTTTCATTATAGGGTACTGAAATGCAAAAGTAGGAAGTCAAGAAAAACCTGGAGTAACAGGCAAGTTTGGCCTTGGAGTGCAAAATGAAGCAGGGCAAAGTCTAACAGAGTTGTGCCAAGAGAATGCACTTGGCATAGTGCCGGGAGCCGTTATGGGACGTTCCGCCCGTGACGAGGTCATGAAGAAAATACCAGGCAGGCAAGGCCGTCTGGGACCCCATCCATGACAAGGTCACGAGGAAAAAACCTGACAGGCAAGGCCGTCTAGGATAAGGGACCCTCCAGGTTGGCCTCGGCCTCTACCCCACCCTATATCCTCCCCTCTTTTCTGTTGTTGGTCTTGTTTGCCCTGTTGCAGATTCTTGTGTTGCCTGCCAAGAGCTCTCTTGCTCCTCTTTCACTGAATGAGGACCAACTTAAAACCCTAATTAATAAATCTCCTGGACGCTGGTACCCTATGAAGGGGCCAGGGATGAAGGAAATGCTTCAATTCAAACCCTTTTGCTGGCATTCTGGCTTGTTTGATAAATATGTGCTCTCATTGCACAAAATGCTCATGATTGTTCTAAACATCCTAAGCACAGTACACTAACAAAAGAAACTATTAAGCATAGGCCCCTTCGCGGGGTGAGAAAAGCTCCACAAATATTATAGCCACATATGTGCCTAATAGAAAATAGTTTAGATAGAGATTAGCTGGTGACTTTTTGCAGGTAATTAACTTTTAGACTAAGAGCCTGTTTTGTGCCATATCTGCTGTTTTTGCAATCCTTTGCATTTCTGTTCTGTGAAAATGTAATCCTATCTAGTTCCCATAGAGATGACACCTAATAGAAAGAAAATAGATTAACCACAAAAAAGACAGGGTCAGCTACTGAAGTTGCTTTAAGTTGCACCAGGTGCAAACCATAAATTGTCAACAGGCCTGAAAGCCAAAAGATATTATACATAGAAATTAACCATAAAAAGGGCCCTAATAGGCACAGAGCCTTTTGGGGGGGTGAGGAAGCCCTATTAGAGAATACAAAAAATATTGTTTTAAAAGTGGTTATTAGATCAACGTTTGATTGATGTTAATGTGCTGAGGTTGTGCAGTGGAAGCTATTGTTAATGTAGTTAAAGATATAGTAAAATAAGAGTTCAGCCCTAGTGTAAAAACAATAAGATAATTGTTAATTTTAACCAGGAGTGCTAAACAGGGGCTCCCTCACCAGAGCCGCAGAGTCTTTGTGTGCTAAACTTTTGATAAATTTAGCTGAGAATTTCTGCAGAAATACTGACTTGTACGTTAACAAGATTGTATTTCTATTATGTTGCAACTTGCTGTACCATGAGACTGCCAATTTTCTGTTTTCTGCTAAGCTCAAGGCCAGAAGATAATGTACAAAAAATCTATGGAAAAGACTCTCATAAACAAAAAATATACAGAGCACACCTGGTTTTGTGAAGGACAAGCTGATGTGATGTGATGTTAAACTAAGTCTGTGTGCTTATCTGCCCCTTAGAAATGTACCAACTTAGGGTATAAAGCAACTGCCAGACTCTGCTGCATATTCCTGGTCTGGCCTCTCTCTTTCTCTCTCTCTCTTTCTCTCTCTCTCCCTAGCAGACTTGGCCCCATCAAGGCTGGTCCTACGTGTCTCTCTCTCGCCGACGCTGTTCATCCTGAGGGTTCCCCTGGATCCTGCTGGGGCTGGACCCCGGCAGCATAGCAAACACCCTCTTCCAACAACACAAGAGACGACTCTACACATGGACATCACCAGATGGTCAACACCGACATCAGATTGATTACATTCTTTGCAGTCAAAGATGAAGAAGCTCTATACAGTCAGCAAAAACAAGACCGGGAGCTCACTGTGGCTCAGATCATGAACTCCTTATTGCTAAATTCAGACCTAAATTGAAGAAAGTAGGAAAAACCACTAGATTATCTATTCAGGTATGACCTAAATCAAATCCCTTATGATTATACAGTGGAAGTGACAAATAGATTCAAGGGATTAGATCTGATAGAATGCCTGAAGAACTATGGATGGAGGTTCGTGACATTGTACAGGAGGCAGTGATCAAGACCATCCCCAAGAAAAAGAAATGCAAAAAGGCAAAATAGTTGTCTGAGGAGTACTTACAAATAGCTGTGAAAAGAAGAGAAGCAAAAAGCAAGGGAGAAAAGTAAAGATATACCCATTTGAATATAGAGTTCCAAAGAATAGCAAGGAGAGATAAGAAAGCCCTCCTAAATGATCAATGCAAAGAAATAGAGGAAAACAATAGAATGGGAAAGACTAGAGATCTCTTCAAGAAAATTAGGGGTATCACAATAAACTGTGGAAAATTCTGAAAGAGATGGGAATACCAGACCACCTGACCTGCCTCTTGAGAAATCTGTATGAAGGTCAAGAAGCAACAGTTAAAATAGGACAGAGAACAGCAGATGGGTTCCAAATTGGGAAGGGAAAATGTCAAGGCTGTATATTGTCACCCTGACTATTTAACTTAAATGCAGAGTACATCGTGAAATGCTGGGCAGGATGAAGCACAAACTGGAATCAAGATTGCTGTGAGAATTATCAGTAACCTCAGATATGCATATGACACCACCCTTATGGCAGAAAGTGAAGAGGAACAAAAAAGCCTCTTGATGAAAGGGAAAGAGGAGAGTGAAAAAGTTGGCTTAAAGCTCAACATTCAGAAAACTAAGATCATGGCATCTGGTCCCATCACTTGATTGCAAATATATGGGGAAACAATGGAAACATTCTTGGAAGAAAAGCTATGGCCAACCTAGACAGCATATTAAAAAGTAGAGACATTACTTTGCCAACAAATGTCTGTCTAGTCAAAGCTATTGTTTTTCCAGTAGTCATGTATGGATGTGAGAGTTGGACCATAAAGAAAGCTGAGCGCCGAAGAACTGATTCTGTTGAACTGTGGTGTTGGAAAAGACTCTTGAGAGTTCCTTGGACTGCAAGAAGATCAGACTAGTCAATTCTAAAGGAAGTCAACACTGAATATTTATTGGAAGGACTGATGCTGAAGCTGAAACTCCAATACTTTGGGCACCTGATGCGAAGAACTGACTCATTGGGAAAGACCCTGATGCTGGAAAAGATTGAAGGCAGGAAAAGGGGACGATAGAGGAGGAGATGGCTGGGTGGCATCACTGACTTGATGGGCATGAGTTTAAGCAATCTCTGGGAGTTGGTGATGGACAGGGAAGCCTGGCGTGCTGTAGTCCATGGGGTCACAAAGTGTCAAACATGACTGAGCGACTGAATTGAACTGAACTAAGGAAGTTCACCTTAAAACGAATCCATGTTGATCTTAAGTGCGTTGTTGGTTTTTATTCTAGGGCTTCAGGGATGCCTCCCAAGCTACCCAGGGTAGAATTTGCTAGGCAAACGGGAAATGGGAAATCACATGAATGTTACTGAATCGGAAAATACAAATAGGAATATTTCCTTAACTTTTCCTCTGTTTAGTCATTCATTTTTTAAAAATTAGAGTTCAGATCCTTCGGATCAGTAAGTAGTTGGAAACCACCTCCCGTTCATGGATCTCACATGAAGGTGCTGAAGATCAGCGAAGGAGTAACCCAACCAGGGAGAAGAGCTGTGTCCTTGTGGGCCGAGGTGTTCTCAGCAATGTTTTGGCCAGGCTGTGGCTTTCGTCTTCATGTGCCCCCAGCAAGGACACATCTGCAAAGCATCCTCTGTGGGTGAGGGTCAGTTGTTGATTCCAGCAGTGCAGGGCCTGGGGTCTCCTTAGGTTATAACAAAATTTTTACAAGTGAGTCTTTACTCTTTTAAACCTTTAGCTCTAGTTGAGACGAGGTGCTCACTTCAGCAGGAATTTGGCTGAGCAATGAGTTGTATGCTTGCTAAGTTGCTTCAGTCGTGTCCGACTCCTTGTGACCCGATGGACGGTAGCCCACCAGGCTCCCTCTGTCCAAGGGATTCTCCAGGCATGGGTTGCCATGCCCTCCTCCAAGGGATCTTCCTGACCACGGGATCGAACTGGAGTCTCTTATGTCTCCTGCATTGGCAGATGGGTTCTTTACCACTGAGTCTCTGGGGAAGCCCCTGGATTTGTGTCTACCAGACATTAAAACATCTGTGTCAGTGACTGTTATGTGAAATATAAACTGAAACTCGAGCCTTACATAGTTCCTGCAGACATATTATGATATTATGACGATGTATTCCATGGTATTGTGAGCCCTCCAGGAGGGACACCATGGAAGTTTCATGAAAGAGGAGTCTCTGACTCTCATTAAAAGATAAATTGAGGCACATGAAGAGTTTATCTGAGCAAAAATTGATTCACACAGGGCTGTGGCAAAGCAGAAGTGGTTAGGAGGACTCTACTGACTGCAGCTACAGAAAGACTTTGATAACGAAAAGGTAGGAACAAAGCAAGGAAATTGTTGACAGGCTGTAGATTAAAGCCTAGTTGACTATTTGTGATTGGTTGTCCTTTTGTTATTCAGTCACTCATTCACATGCAACCATTTGCAACTCCATGGACTGCAGCATGCCAGGCTTCCCTGTCCTTCACCATCTCCCAGAGTTTGC
Source organism: Cervus canadensis (assembly GCF_019320065.1). Lineage (NCBI taxonomy): Eukaryota > Metazoa > Chordata > Mammalia > Artiodactyla > Cervidae > Cervus > Cervus canadensis. The sequence goes on from NC_057401.1 coordinate 37,756,705, forward strand.
TCAGACTCATGTCTATTGAGTCATCGATACCATCCAACCATCTCATCCTCTGTCCCTCCCTTCTCCTCCTGCCTTCAATCTTTCCCAGCATCAGGGTCTTTTCCAGTGAGTTGACTCTTCCCATCAAATGGCCAAAAGTATTGAAGCTTCAGCTTTGGCATCAGTCCTTCCAATAAATACTCAGGACTGATCTCCTTTAGGATGGACTGGTTGGATCTCCTCGCAGTCCAAGGCACTCTCAAGAGTCTTCTCCAACACCACAGCTCAAAAGCATCAATTCTTCTGTGCTCAGCTTTCTTTATGGTCCACCTCTCATATCCGCATATGATTACTGGAAAAACCATAGCTTTGACTATATTTGGTTGTCCTTAGTGATTTGATTTGGAACCTTGAGGCATTTATAGGCTTAGATTTTTGTTTCTTAAGTAAGTCATCACCACATTAGAGCCACATCGGTCCAATGCCCTGCTTGTTTAATTACCACTCTTAACAAACAAGATGTTTTTCTGAAATGTTCATGACCCATCACTAGAGTCATTACTGCCTACTATTCTAATTTGAGGAAACCATATTGAACTGTTTTCTCCCTTGGTCTATGAGGTATAACATCTCTCTCCCCTCTTCTTGGCCTGAAATTTCTTTCCTACTCAGAATCTCTAGACAGACAGCAAAGACTGGGTCATTGCCTCAGGCAGTTGCCCATAGGACGTTCTCTGGCGGTCCACTGGCTGGGTCTCCGCACTTTCACTGCAGAGGGCACTTGTCCAAGTGCTGGTCAGGGAAATGTGCTGTGTGCTGTGCTCAGTCGTTTCTGACTCTTTTCTGACCCCATGGGCTGTTGCTGCCAGGCTTCTCTGTCCATGAGATTTTTCCAGGCAAGAATATTGGAGTGGCTTGCATTTCTTCCTCCAAGGGATCTTCCCGACCCAGGGATCAAACCGGTGTCTCCTGCGTCTCCTGCATTGGAGGTGGATTCTTTTTCACTGCTGCACCATTGGGTGAGCCCGCCCCAGTGGACGTGGTGTCTTCTTGGAATCCTTCTGAATTCAGGCAAGCTGCACTTGCAGAAGGCATCGTGTGCTTGAGATCCATTTTGTTCTGCCACTACACAGGTTCTACATGTCCCTCTGGCCGTACTGGGCCTTGGGAACTTTCTACCTTGCCACATTGTTTGCCAAATTCATATTCTCCACCTTTAAATGTTCATTGAAGTAAAGGAACTCTTTGCCAAATGACAGAACAGCCGGCAATTCGTTCTTCAGAACACTCCTGAATGGCAATTTTGAACGGATTCCACAAGCTGCAAGGCGCCCTCCCCCGCTGCCTCCCCCTAAGTTACTCGTTAATGTCTTTGGACCAATAATGTTGTCAGGGAGGAGCCTCTTTAGTCTTGTTTGTATCTGTCAGTCCTGTAGCACGATGACCTTACAGAACCCCAAGGCCTTGGGCCACCGTCCTCAGGAGTGAAGGTAGAGGTAAAGTTCCAAAAACGAGTTCTGAGAAGCCTGAGAATAAAACACTTGGGAGGGCAGTTCTAAGTGACGGGGTGGCTCTCACACATGTTGGACTGAATATGAGAATATCCTGACAAACTGGCACCTCAACACCCTGACAAATCCCACAAACAAACCACTGACCTTTTCCCACCAGAACCAAATTTTAGTGTGTGTAGCTCTCCTATCACCATGCTCTCAAACCCTGCCTGTTTTCCTTAAGGGAACCAATAGAGGGCGCTGTCACCCAACGGTAACTCCATTAGAATATCGCCAAACCATTTTCCAATCCAGTGAATCGTTCGCTCCCACTCCAGTCTATGAAAATTCATCTTTTTGAGCAATCCCAGACTGAATTCATTTTTTAGGCTTCCTGCTCAGCTGTGGTGGAGATGTTTGTTTACAATAGTATCTCTGCTGAACATATGCTGTATGGTTTGGGTAATTCAACATCCTGGTGGAGCCCAAAGAAACACAGAAGATGACAGTTTGGGCAGCGTTATTTTGTTGCACACAGAATGAGCATCATTCTTGTGTTTAGGAGGCCAAGTCTGCAAACACTGCAAAGATACAAAGGGAGTTTGGATAATGAAGGAGGTAGAAGTGAGGGCTGCACATCCTAAACAATGAAGTGGGTTCACACATACACACACACTGGATTTTCAGTTGGTCAAAATGAGCAGGGGTTTTTGGTTCACGCCCCTTTCACCAGGGCCTAGCATCCCTGCCTGCCACTTATTAGCGCCTATAAATATCTTTGTATCATAACTGATATATTCAATGTTAGAATTTGTTGAGAAGTTCAGTCCACTGGCTGTTTAGTTTATGAGGTGCTAAATAACCATTTTAACTGACTTAAAAACTCAGCTAAATGAATCAGCTCTTTGTTTGAAGATCACAGGGACAAAGTCAATAAACATATTGAGCAAACACTTCCCTGTCACCCTCAGCTCTCCTGCACCCTCCCGTTCTCCTTACTTGACTTTCTTCCCCACAGAGACCCTTGCAGATGGGTTACTGTGAGCCTGGCCCTAGAGGGGACTGAAGCCATCCCAATGTTTTCCCCAGTGGCTGGTGGGGGGAAGCTCACTCTGCTCCTCTAATCTCTGCCTCCTGGCCCTCACGTCCAGGACAGATCCCCAGGGAAGCAGCAAGAGATATCTCTTCCCTCCTCTGCCTGGAACCCATCACTTCATCTTGTGACACTGCTCAGAACCTCAGAGGGGACCGTGGGCACATCACTTAGTCCATGGGAACCTAGTTTCATCATTGTGACCTAGTTTTGTCATCTGGACCTGAGACCTGAGCCTAGGAACTCTTTGTTCCCTTTCATCTCCAGCTTTCTGTTTCTCAGACCCACAGACGGGGCGGGGCAGGAGATTGCGTCTCTCCCTGAGTGTGGGGCAAAGGTCCCCAAAGCCCGGCCCTGGCCTGCAGCAGGAAATTGATAGAAATGCAAGTTCCTGCCCTCCTTAGACCTTTGGGGCTACGGACACTTGGGCTATAATTGAGCAGGGCCTGGGGATTCTGATCCCTGTGAAACTGAACCCCTGTCCTGCAATTGTGTGAGGACAGTGGGGTCAAGAGATAGAGGAGCTTGGGGCCCCCGAGGCTGGAGGAGGGGGGTCAGGATGGGGCTGGAGGCTGGGAGATGAAAAGCACATGGAATTTCTGGGTGGCTAAGAGGACAGGCTCTCTTCTGACTGCTTGAATCCTGGCTCTGCCACCTACTGTGTGTGTGTGACCTGAGTCGGAGGCTTGGACTCTCTCTCTCTGTGCTCCTGTCCCTAAAATTCTAATGCAGCCAGTAGTAGGACCATAGCAGGTGCTGCTCAAGTGCCGCCCCTTAATGCCTTCAGGACACCCCTCCCTGAGGTCTTTGCTCTTTCTGGATGCCAAAGCCAGCTCTCCGCATCTAAGTGCCCTGTCCTCATCCGCTAACAGGACAGCAGCCCCCGAACCATGACTGCTCAGACGGGTGTGTCCAAACCCCCGCCCTCTTGGCCCGCTGTGACTGTGTGTCCTGTGCGGGTTCTAGAGCCTCCTCAGCAGGAATAAGCTCCAGTGACCTCGGTGAGCAGTACGTGAGTCTCACCCCTTTCCTTGTCTCACGTTCCAATATTCCTCAGCTTGCTTTCCAAGACGCCCTTCTGAACAAACAGCCTGCTCTTGAGTTCTCACCACAAAGTCCTCTTTGGGGGAACCCGAGCCAACCCAAGCGCTTCCCCACTAAGGTTCATGTGAGGTTAATGCAGTCAGCTTTGAGAACCATGCTCCGCACACAGTAGGCGCTCCGTAAAGGACTGCCGTTTCTGTTAGTAGCTGAGCACTGAGTGTGGAGTCAGGACGCCCAATTCCAGTCTTGCTTTGCACCAGCCAGTGAGGGGAGCCTGAGGAAGCCAGTTATCCCCCCACCACCCTCTGTGGGTCAGTTTCTCCCCTTTCAGGGCTCTTTGGAGAACAAAACAGAAGAGCCCAGCAGGCACTTTGCAAACTGTGAAGGCAAACACCAAAGTGAAAGGTAAGAGGAACCAAAGGCTGAGGAAACTCGCCCAGCTCAGCTCTATCTACCCTGGATCCCAGAACCAGGACTGCCTCGGGCCCAGATAGAACCCTCCCGAACCAGTGCCCACTGCCTACGGAGGCGGGGATGCTGAGGAGTGCTGAGCGCTGCTGAAAATTGAGCCTTTTGGTCCACCCTGTGTTGAGCACTTGGGGCTGAGTATCTTAGGCATCATAAGAGTTTTATTTCAAGGTATTTAAAATGGGTCTATTAGAAACAGGAGCAATTCCAAATGCGGTCTGAATACAGAGTCACATTCCAGTATTTGTCTTTTACAAATTAAATGTTTGTAACAGGAAAAGTGTGAAGAGCCAACTTATTGGAAAAGACCCTGATGCTGGGAAAGATTGAAGGCAAGAGGAGAAGGGGATGACAGAGGATGAGATGTTAGGAGGGCATCACCAACTTAATGGACATGAGTTTGAGCAAACTCCAGGAGGTGGTGAAGGACAGGGAAGCCTGGCGTGCTGCAGTCAATGGGGTTGCAAAGAGTTGGACATGACTTAGCAACTGAACAACAAAAGGAAATGTGCAAGGCAGTGTGAAAGCTCCATCAGCATGCTAATTAAATTACTTAGGAATCATTCTTAATGCACAGTGCAGGACAGGCACTGGTCCAGGGCAAGGCTCGGAAGTCGTCTGCTCTGAACCATGTGAATTTTGTTGAAGAACCCGCAACCTCAATTGGCCACGATATCAGAGGCCCAAGTCCTTGACCTGTGTCCTCTACTTGAGCAGGGAAGGCTGTTTTGAAAGTGGGGGTGTCAGAAGGGCTTTCTGGGGGTCCTGTGGAGTGAGGACTGCAGAGGAGAGACAGAGAATTTATTTGGACATAAGAGCAGCAAGCCGACTGGGACCCTGAAGGGCTGAAATAAAGACGTAGAAAATGGTGACAAAAACGTGAAAGGGATTAACAGAGATATTTTGAAGGGAAAGGCTTTTTTTTTTTTTTTTTCACCTCTGTGAAATAACAGAAATACAACCAGAATTATTCATAGTAGAGGGCTATTTTTAAAGAAAGAATACGATGAGTTCACATCCAACTTCCAGAAGCTTCCAGCAACTGGTGACTTCTGTCAGGTGACTGCTTCACTGATCTGGAGGAAGAACAAACTTTACTGAGGCAGGCAGCTTGCCAAGGACTGTTCCTCCAGCCAGGCACGGTTGTCTTTTTCTCCCCAAGGCATGTTTTCCCTCAAACTGTCCAGCCAAAGGGCAGTAGGAGATGACATGTCCCAGGATGATCAGTGTTGCTGACAAATGTCGTGTCCCCTCAGGCTTCATCCTGTAGGGTGGGAAAACGCTGAGGTGTCCAAGAGGAGTCCAAGATGCTGCGACGCTGGAGGGGAGACTTGTCTGAAACAGAAGAGAGGGCGGATCCCAACTCTTCAAGTTTAAGGTGCCTGCGAGGGCAGAGGCGAGGTCCCAGGAGGGAGAAAGGGCCCCTGGATGGTTGGCCAGGTCCCCTCCTCTCGGACGTAGTGCTCACCACCAGGGAGGGGTCAGGCCGGTTGTTTTACCTCAAAGGCCTCAGTGTGACCAACTGAAAAGTTGTAATAACATGGCAGGGACCAGCTCCCAGACAGGCTTCAGTCTGAGAAGAGGTGGGTGCTGGGAGCTGGGGAAGCAAGAGGCCCAGTGGAGAGAAGCCAGCCTCCTGTGATGGCCGAGGGTGCTGGGCCTTTGGGGGGTTCCTGAGAATGGTGGGGGCCTGTGCCTTGTGATCACACAGCTTGCAAGGCCAAGTATGGGATTTCTGCAAGGCTCAACCATGGAAACAAGAGAAGAAAGCTGAGAGCCATGGCCTAGAGACTGAGGCAAAACATTCCTGCTCCTTCATTTAGCTCAGAAGAAATGGAGCCGCCTGTCTTCAAATGGAGTCACCCCTCAGGGTGACTGGGAAAGAACCACATTTAGAGTTCCTCTTTCCAAATGTTGGCTCTTTGGATTCTTCTTGTCCGACTCTAGAGAGGAAAGGCACCCCCAAAGGTGACTGGGTCAACATTTCTCATCACCTTTATATGGATGCAACAGCACACAACTCCAGGCTTGTGGGGTTTAGCCCTTGGGAAACTTGGAGAGCCCTCTTTAAGAAAAACAATTCAAGGCTATGAATGTACAAGGAGGTGTAGACGTGACTGTTTATTCAGAACAAGAGCAGAAATCACAACAAATGACAAAATTTCAACAGTGGAGTGTATTAAATTCCTGTGGCTGCCTTTACAGATTACCCCACACTTAGTGACTTGAGGGAAGTCGATTCTCTCATGGTCATGGAGGTCAGAAGTTAGAAGCCAAGCCGCCAGTGAGGCCACACTCCCTCCCTCCCAGTGGCTCTAGGGGAGAACACTTTCCTGCCTATTCCATCTTCTGGGAGCTCCCCCAGCGGGCCTTGGCTTCCTTGGTTTGTGGCCGCATCACTCCAGTATCTGCCCCGGTGGTCACTTTGCCTCCTTTTCTTCTATTTTGGCTCCTCTTTATATCTCTCATGAGGACACTTGTCAGTGGATTCTGGGCTCACCTGGATAATCGGTCTCAATACCCTAACTTAACTATATCTGCAGGGACCCTTTTTCCAAATATGGTAAGTTTCACGGGTTCCAGGGAATGGGAACCTATCTTTTTGGAGGCCACTGTTCATCTCACTACACTGACAAATACCATAAACCTGACAAATATCAGGAAAATAATATTGCATTTTTATTAAATAACCACCTGACACACTTCTGAATGCTTTTTCCAAGTTTTTTGGCTGTGTACTCTTTGACTGCCACTCCACATGACAATAATTTTATAATAATTTCATTTTCTGTACAGACAATAGAAAGAAGTTCCATTTACTCCATCATGATTTATTCAAGTGTGCATATTATGATTGAAAGTTTGGATGCCTAGAGTATATGATTCCACACATTTACTGCTTCCAGGACTGCTATAGGTTTGTATACACAAACAGGAATTCTGATGAATTTTATTTCATGTGATTCCTATCAAAAGAGGAAAAGAAAATCTATTGTGCCATATTCGTTTCCTAGGGCTGATGTAGCAAAGTAGTACAGGTTGGATGACTTAAAACAGCAGGAATATGTTCTTTCACAGGTCTGGAGGCTAGAAGTCCAAAATCAAGCTGTGGTCAGGGCCATGCTCCATCTGAGACTCTGGATAGAACCCTCTTCTCCCTTCAGTAGCTTCCAATGTTGCTTTTTCCAGCACTTGGCTTTCCTTGGCCTTCCTTAGTTTGCAGCTGCATTATTGCAATTTCATCCTCTGTCATCACCTGGCATTTTCCAGTGTGGCCAAATTTCCTTCTTTTTATAAGGCCATCAATCATTCGGTTAGAGTCAACCCTACTCCAAGAGAAGTTGTTGGAGTATATGTAAGCATGAATCATATATGAATTACATATGAATTACATGTGAATCATATGTAAGTATGAATTTATTTTAACTGATACTTAATTATATCTGTCTTGAAATAAAATTCATATTTAAGGCAAGAAAAGAATAATTCAAACATAGGTTTTTTTCTTTGCCTATTTCAGCCTCTTCCCTCCCCTCTAGTGTTCATTGTACATCTGCATTATGCATTAACCAGACCTCTCCAACAGAAGAAATATCTGTTCAACCATAAAGCTCAATTTATCTTCTTTTGGCCTTGTAACTCCTTAGAAAATCATTTTCTTTCTTGGTCCTATAAGGGGTCATAATGACCCACCACTCTCCATGTATGAGCAGAAATCTTTGATGAACTTTATATGTGAAGTCCAGTATGTCATTTCCCTTAAAAACTAGAGTTTAGTTAAGGAACAGACCGGATCAGATGACCTGGGGAGCTACTGAACCAACCTAATGGAAGTTCTGAGCTTAAATACTTGTGATCTTACTAATGTCAGCAGTATTCTGCCTGTTCTACAAGGCTATTTTTTCTTGTATTACCAAATGTGTGACTGAGACTCCCATAAAAGTAATGATGACTAGGAAACTTGAAACAAGTGACCAAATGAACAGTTCTGTAAGATCAATGATTGTAATAGTGTAACTCTAGATATGGGAACAAGCAACAGGCAGCAACCATTTCCTGGATCATAACAGACTAGTAAGACAGTGGTCCAGAGGCTATTGGCCACTGTTAACTGGGCCTGACCCAGGAATAGTACATGAAGAGTCTTAACAAGGCAATCTTGACCTGGCCTGAGAATGAGAATTCCCAGTACAGTGGGATAGTTGGTCACAAAATGCCTCCCAAACCTTGGCTGAAATTGAGTAAAAGGGAGAGGACTGTAAAATAAAGAATGGTGCCCACCAGCCAGCTCTACAAGAACCAAGTCATTGGCCACTGCAGTCGCTGACCTACGATACACTCTGAAAGGAATTCAGGGTGAAGATCAAGATGAGGCATTTTGTGCTCTGGGAAAGCTGGTAGAATTAGTCCCCAGATAGTTTTTAAGCCTTTTTAGGAGAATATCTTATGAACCCAGCTTCCTGCATCTTCCCGCACTTAGAAAAGCACTGAAACCACTGACGAAGATGTCTGGTCCTTGAGAATAACAGTCACCTTCTACCGAGATGCATGCTTGATGGCATGTACCCCTTCACTAAAACCACATACACGCTGGTCTCTCCCCCAACCCCCTTACCTCTTCACAACAGTCCTCAGGGCTTTCTGAAAGACTGTCTCCTGGGTTAGAATCCTCAGGTTGTCTCTAATAAAATTTTCTATTTCCTTTTTGATTGACTATTAATTAATTTTTCCTCCGCGTCTGCAAAGACTTCATTTCCAAATAATGTCACATTCATAGGTACAGGGGATGGTGGTCAGACTTCAATCTGTCTTTTTGTGAGGCACAATTCAGGTGCACTTATAATTGTATAGGACACCTTCTTCAGTATATAGCAGGAGAAAGACTTCATTTCAGACTCTACATCAGTGAGAAGCTAATCCTTCACTGAGAGGTTTACCCTCCTGATGACTGTGATCACCTTTCACAGGCTAGCTTCCATCTCTGGACATTTCAAACCTGTTTATTATGTTTGTCATCATTTTCTGGAGGAATGGACCTGTATCATAAATTCAGAAACCTCAAGTGAAATGCCCCCAGAGAAGAACCCAGAAAGAAGACCATGATGTAGAGATGAATGTCTTAGGGCAGTGGGTGTTACCTCTGGATGGAGAACTGAGTGGGTTAATTCTTGAGGATGCTGGGGGTCATGAGATCTTAATGTTTTCACATGCTAGCAAAGTAATGCTCAAAATTCTCCAAGCCAGGATTCAATTTCATGTGAGCCGAGAACTTCCAGATGTTCAAGCTGGATTTAGAAAAGGCAGGGGAACCACTGATCAAATTGCCAACATCCACTGGATCATAGAAAAAGCAAGAGAATTCTAGAGAAATATCTACTTCTGCTTCACTGACTATGCTAAAGCCTTTGACTGTGTAGACCACAACAAACTGTGGAAAATTCTTCAAGAGATGGGAATACCAGACCACCTTACCTGCCTCCTGAAAAACCTGTATGCAGGCCAAGAAGCAACAGTTAGACCCAGACATGGCACAACAGACTGGTTCCAAACTGGGAAAGAAGTATGTCAAGGCTGTATATTGTCACCCTGCTTATTTAACTTATATGTGGAGTACATCATGTGAAATGCTGAGCTGGATGAAGCACAAGCTGGGGTCAAGATTGCTGGGAGAAATATCAATAACCTCAGATATGCAGATGACACCACCCTTATGGTGGAAAGTGAAGAGGAACTAAAGAGCCTCTTGATGAAAGTGAAAGAGGGGAGTGAAAAAGCTGGCTTAAAGCTCAACATTCAAAAAACGAAGATCATGGCATCTGGTCCCATCATGTCATGGCATATAGAAATGGGGAAACGATGGAAACAGTGACAGACTTTATTTTCTTGGGCTCCAAAATCACTGCAGATGGTGACTGCAGCCATGAAATTAAAAGATGCTTGCTCCTTGGAAGAAAAGCTACGACGAACCTAGACAGCATATTAAAAAGCAGAGACATTACTTTGCCGGCAAAGGTCCGTCTAGTCAAAGCTATGGTTTTTCCAGGAGTCATGGATAGATGTGAGAGTTGGACCATAATGAAGGCTAAGTGCCGAAGAATTGATGCTTTTGAACTGTGGTGTTGGAGAAGACTCTTGAGAGTCTCTTGGACGGCAAGGAGATCAAATCAGTCAATCCTAAAGGAAATCAGTCCTGAATATTCATTGGAAGAACTAATGCTGAAGCTGAAGCTCCAGTACTTTGGAGAACTGACTCACTGGAAAAGACCCTGATGCTGGGAAAGATTGAGGGCAGAAGGAAAAGGGGACAACAAAGGATGAGACGGTTGGATGGCATCACCAACTCGATGGACGTGAGTTTGAACAAGCTCTGGAAGTTGGTGATGGACAGGGAAGCCTGGTGTGCTGCAGTTCATGGGGTCTCAAAGAGTTGGACATGACTTAGCGACTGAGCTGAACTGAACTTGCTGTTGCTTTAGTCTTTTACAGCTCTGTCTGAGAGTTCTTCAAATCTCATATGTCTCCTGCTTTACTTTCAGTTCAGTTCAGTTCAGTCACTCAGTCGTGTCCGACTCTTTGCGACCCCATGAATCGCAGCATGCCAGGCCTCCCTGTCCATCACAAACTCCTGGAGTTTCCTCAAACTCATGCCCATCGAGTCAGTGATGCCATCCAGCCATCTCGTCCTCTGTCGTCCCCTTCTCCTCCTGCCCCCAATCCCTCCCAGCATCAGGGTCTTTTCCAATGAGTCAACTCTTCACATGAGGTGGCCAAAGTATTGGAGTTTCAGCTTCAGCATCAGCCTTCCAATGAACACCCAGGACTGATCTCCTTTAGGATGAACTGGTTGGATCTCCCTGCAGTCCAAGGGACTCTCAAGAGTCTTCTCCAACACCTTTTTGAGTGTAGGGGTCTCAGGACAGACACTGATGACTGGGCGTGCTTGTCCTTAAACCATTCCTACTGTCAGGATGCCAGGATCGCTGAGCCTGGGCCCAGCTGCAGAGCGACTTCATTTGCATTGCTCTTCAGAAGCAATGGCTCAGCTCCAAGGAAAGTCTTTCCTTTCTAACAAACAAGCCAGTATGTGGCATTTTTCTTTTCCTTACTCTGCAGGATAAAATGAACCTTGCAGATGTTCCTATAATCCCAGGAGAATAAGATTTGCAGATGAGCCGCTGAGAGTGGCTTGGCTTTGGTACTGGGTTAGCCAGTTGCCATGTGGCCTGTGGTCAAGTCCGAGGGAGCAGCTGGGAATCACATTTGAGAACTGACTTCATGGCTGCAATCAGAGAGCCAGAAAGCCTGTTTGTACAGAGCCTCCCTCCACAAACTGCAACAAGTGAGCTTCCCCCAGTAACAAAGCCTGTGACAAAGAAACGGAGATTAGAGCACCTCCTTGTCCCAGTATAGTGGTTGGGGCTCAGCTTTCTCTGACCTGGTGGTAGTGATCAGGCAGCGGAAATCCACGGAGGGTGGAGAAGGCAGGACCCCTAACCCACAGGGACTGGACTCAGGGGATTCAGATACATAAAAATTCTACAAAACTGGTCCCTGATGACTCTGGGAATAGCTGTCACTTTAATAAGTAAAAGCAAATGGATGCTGGGGCTGTGTATATTGTGCAGACCCATTTTACTAAACCACGGTCAAAGGCACGTTCAAACCAACCAATCAGCTACTATCTGTTTCCAGGGTCTTGTGGGTAGATCAACCCCAGGTTCCAGGCCCCAAAGTTCAACCAACACCAAGAGGGTACATTTAAGGACCATGCTCATGTTCAAATGTCAGAGTCTATTTGAGAACCAGTTGTTTGTGAGTAACCATTAGATTGCAAAACTCTTCTCACTGATGAAACTGATGCCCTTTTCCCTTCCTCATTCCATGCTGATTTTCACCCTTGTAAAACTGTGGAGGAGGGGAAAAAAAAGACTTTCCTGCCCTCCTAGAGTCTGCTTCTGGAGCCCTAGAAATTAAACTGACAAAAGATAGATTAACAGGAGAAAAGGCATACACATTTTATTTGATGTTAATATTTTTATGTGTACTTGTAATCCTTCATACAAAAGAAATCAAGACCCTCTGAGGTGGTTAAGCCTGAGAGCAGTATAGCCCATTTTTACCATAAAGAGATACATTGTAGACATGGGACAGACAGGAAAAGAAGTTTGAACTTTTAGAGGCAGTAAATTGTGGAAAAGTAAATACATGGAGGAAAGTCATGGGAGGTAAGGGTCAATCAGTAAGATTTGTTATGCAGATTCCTCTCCCTATGTCTCTGGGCTGATAAGAGTTTAGAGTCCTCTCTGGAGATTAATGGTGAGTTAGAATTGTTCTGTCCTTGGTATGCAAAAGGATGGGGAAAATCTCCACAAAGGGAAATTAATGCCCTGATTTTAGACAGTGTTTCTGTGTCTTTTTAAAGAAATATCATAACTGGATAGTAAAATGGTAAAAACAGGATTTATTCAAGGACTACTCCAGTAGGGGAAAAGAGACCTCAGTACAGAACTGGGCCTAATTCCAATTTCAGCAGGGCCAAGTGGGGATTTATAGCAAAGAAGCAGGGTGGGGGTCAGTGGAAGGAAAATTACTAAGGAAACATAGAATAGGAGGTTGATTCTTGGTGAAGGCAGGCCAGAGTCATTAGACATCACCAGGACTGGTGGAGGTGAGGAACCTGATTAAATATGGAGGATGATCAGATATTGAAGGTGGGGATTCTAACTAAACTGACAGCAGGATTGCTAATTGGATAGTGTAGAGATAAAACACAAGTACAAAAGTCAAGATTTAGCCAAACAGTGCTCAGAAGAGCTGAACTGAAGTTTGGTTAAGGGGAGTGCATGTGTGCTAAGTCGCTTCAGTTGTGTCCAACTCTTTGGTACCTAAGGACAATAGCCTGCCAGGCTCCTCCAGGCAAAAATACTGAAGTGGGTTGCCATGTCCTCCTCCAGGGGATCTTCCCAACCCAGGGATCAAACCCAGGTCTCCTGCATTGGCAGGTGGGTTCTTTACCACTAGCGCCACCTGAGAAGCCTGGTTAAGGAGAGCTTGTCAATCTGCTCTTTGTCAATTGCTTTCAGCTCCAAATGATCTTTATGCCAAAGTGGCATATTTGGAGCAGCATATTCTGATGCTGTTCCTTGCTATCATGGAATTAAACCATGTACCTGCATCTTTCAGGTGGCCATCACAAGAAAGGGGACCCTTGGGCTGTGCATTTTAAATAATTTCCATAGGCACATAGGCATTTGATTGCCATCATTGCAAGAACTTTTAGTTAAAGATACGAATCTGCCCCAATTTTAAAAATTCAATAAAAGAATATAGAGAAAATGACTAAAACATGGTCCCAATTATCTTAAAAATGTGTATGTATACATACTTGCATATATAAATATATTTGCATTTGTACCTGTGTTGATGATTCATATCTGTCTCCCCACCTAAGTGCAATCCTCCTTGAGTGGCAACTGGAGTTTGCAAAAGGAGAATGACTTTCTAAGCAAATGAACAAGTGAAGAATTTCCATCAATCAAATGTATTATATTTTCAGCCTCTTACCATGCCCTGGCTTCCCAGGTGACGCTAGTGGTAAAGAATCCACCTGCATTGCAGGAGACCTGGGTTTAATTCCGGGGTCAGGAAGATCTCCTGGAGAAGAGATTGGCAACCCACTCCACTATCCTTGCCTGGAAAATTCCATGGACAGAGGAACCTGGTGGCCTATAGTCCAAAAGGTCACAAAGAGTCGGACATGCCTAGCTATAAATGGCTTCCTCAAAAAAGATTCTGACCTTCAAGGCTTTGGACATCTTTAGATCTCATTATTTAATCTCACAAATGACCAACATCCCAGCTGCTGTGGTCAAAATCCATCATCGGGTTCCCATGGAGACCAACCTTTCCCTGGGCTGCTCAGTGGTGGCAGGGACAGCAAGCAGGCTCATTTCTGGGATAGGTCGGTTTGAGGGTTCCCCATCAGCCTTGCCAAACTTCCCTGGAATTCCTACAGTTCCAAATGCTTCTACCCAACCTTCCTTCCTTCCCTTGCTCCTCCTGAAAACAGGGAAACCCTCTGACCTCCAGGGCGAACCACATGGAAGCACACACCAGAAGAGAAGATTCTGTGGCAGAAAATAGAAATGGCTGCTGGATAACACTGGAGCTGAGCCCAAGAGAATCCCCTGAGTGGCTGCCCTGGGCCGGGAGGGACACAGAACACCCTAAAGATGTCCTTTAGCTGTAGTTTTGAGGTATAATCTTTCTCATAAAAACTTAGTTGTCATCCTAAGGGGAAAAAAATGGGAAAATTTCAGGGAGCTTCCTGAAATTGAAAATTTTCATACATGAAGGGATTGAATTATTACTAACGTAACCAAATGTCTTGCACTGGCAGCATCACTTCTAAAGGAAATGACAGCTCAAGATACAAATTTAGTTTAAGTTTGGAACAAATTTTAAAGGTAGGTGTTACAGATGAGATTTGTGACTTTGAAAATTTTTTCACTGTAGACACATATGCTTATTGTGTAAGTACCTTTTTTACCAGACATTTCTTGACACAAAGTATGGTGAGCATCTTCCGTGTCAAGGAAAAGGTTTTCAGTTTTCATAGTCACAGGAGGATTGCACTTCAGTGGGGAGACAGATATGAATCATCAACACAGGTACAAATGCAAATATATTTATATATGCAAGTATGTATACATACACATTTTGTCCTTGGTGTGTGTTCAGTCACTCAATCATGTCCATCTCTTTGAAACTCCTTGGACTATACCCTGCCAGGCTCCTCTGTCCATGGAATTCTCTAGGCAGGAATATTGGAATGGGTAGTCATTTCCTTCTCCAAGGGATCTTCCCAACCCAGGGATTGAGCCTGGATCTCTTGCATTGCATGTGGATTCTTTACCATCTGAGCCACGAGAAAAGCCTATTATACCCTGCATGTTCTTAGTAATAAGGAAGTAGAGGAGACCAGATACTGTAGTGAAACCAGTAGTCCATCCTAGATCTGAATCTAAAATTATTTTCACTTTTCCTTCTGACTCCTCCTACCACAGGATGAGGAAGCCACGTCTGGTGAGCTGTGGATATGCCCAGAAAGATGTGAAGGAAATACAGAGGAGCCTTACTATCCAAAGATTCCTTATTTATTCCTCAAACAAGGAATTAAAGGTCACCAATGACCTAACTATATAGAAATGTCACCCCCACCCATCTCTCCCTCCTCACTTTAATAACATCTGTCACTATCCATCTCTTCACAACTCTGTCTTCAGCCTCTCCCAGAGTTTTAGCCCATGCAACAGGCAAGTGCCAGGCAAGCTGATTGCAAAGTAACATTGCAGATATTAAAACAGGTCCAGGGTTTCATGAAATCCGTGAAATGCTATTAGGGAACCTCTTGCAGCCCAGCAAAACCAGTGACAAATGAGCACCTCTAATGAGTGAGACTAATGAGCAATTAAAGAAGGAAAGATTGTTGAGGCATTTCAAAAGGGAGTTCTTTGAATACTTAAGGTTTAGGAAAAGCACTTGGTGAAATTTGTGAAAAGCATCATAGCCATGTATCCTTTTGAGTTAAAATTTTCTCTGTCCTTTCCTCTTTCAATGTAGCCATCATGGGAAGGTTAATGCTTCAGTGCCCAGCTTATGCATGGACACGGTGGGCCTCTCCTCTCACACGGAGAAACGGGCTATGTGGAAACACCAGACCTTTGTGGACAAGACAAAAGAAGTGTCAATCAAAGACCAGGGCGGATGTGGAGAATCATGTTATCAGCTCTCTAACGTTGCTCAAGGCCACTTCCACAATGTCAGACAGTGAGGTCATTTCAGTGAAGAAATATTTGCATGAGAGCCCCTGTGGTCAAGCTGATATAAATAGTCACATTCTACAGGCTGATTGCATCTTCAGAAGGGTATCACTTAGAGACATGACTAACCCCTCCATCAGGCACTGAAGAAGGTGGCCACTCCTCATCGTGTAATAATACCCTCGGAGATGGAGTTGCAGACCCAGAATCCAGGGGCTCTGGTGGTTGTGGTGGACTTGGCACATTTTGGAGGCTGGGATGCTGGGGCCTGAAGTGTGGGCCAGGCTCCTCAGTGGCCATTGCTCTGGTTATGAGCTGAGCTATGTTCCCTGAAAGTTCACATATTCAAGCTCTAGCAGCCAGTAGCTCAAAATATGACTATATATGGAGAAAGGGCCTTTGAAGAGATAATTGAATTAAAATGAGGCCTTTGCTGTGGGCCCTAATCCAGTCTAGCCAGTGTTCTTATAAGAAGTATGAATGCACACAGATGACCATGTAAGGGCATATCAAGAAGGCAGCCATCTGCAAGCCAAGGAGAGAGGCCTCAGGGTTAACCAAACCTGCAGGCTCCTCGATCTCAGACATCCAGGCTCCAGACTTTCAAAAAAATAAATTCCTGTTGTTTAAACTGCTCAGCTTGTGGTACCTTTTTGCAACGGCTCAAGCCAACCAACAGAGCTGTTAAGAGGTGGGGAGCTGCTTCGCACCTCCAGCTTCCCCTCTGCTCTCCTGTACCTGGTGTGAACCTTCACTGTAACTTTTCACATGGCTGTAGCTCTTTATTCTCCTCATGACCTCCTCCTCTGACTGGGAGTGCCTAAAGAGGACGGACTGTTTTGGTCCTTTTGTATTTTTAACACCGAGCACTTTGATTACATTGTGAAGGTTTGAGGGAAGTATCACTGGGGACTTTTGTGCCTGTCATGCTGAAGATGTGAACATTTATTCATTTGTTCAGTTATTGTGCCAATAATTATTTGTTCATTTAAAGAGTTAACACACAGTCACTCTTGCAACCTAGATTAGAATGATGGTGTAGATTCTTGTTGTTGTTAATTAGTCACTAATTGTGTCTGACTCTTTGTGACCCCATGGACTGCTGCACACCAGCCTTCCCTGTCCTCCACTATCTCCTGTAGTTTGTTCAAACTCATGTCCATTGAGTCGGTGATGCCATCCAACCATTCCGTTCTCTGTCATCCCCTTCTCCTCTGCTTTCAATCTTTCCCAGCATCATGGTCTTTTCCAATGAGTCAGCTCTTTGAATCAGGTAGCCAAAGTAGTGGAGCCTCAGCTTTAGCATCATTCTTTCCAATGAGTGTTCATGGTTGATTTCCTTTAGGATTGACTCGTTTGAGTCAAGGGACTCTCAAGAGTCTTCTCTAGCACCACAGTTTGAAAGCATCAATTCTTTGGCACTCAGCCTTCTTTATGGTCCAACTCTCGCATCCATACATGACTACTGGAAAAACCATAGCTTTGACTAGATGGACCTCTGTTGGCAAAGAGATATCTCTGCTTTCTAATATACTGTCTAGGTTTGTCATAGCTTTTCTTCCAAGCAGGAAGTATCTTTTAATTTCAAGGCTACAGTCACTATCTACAGTGATTTTGGAGCCCAAGAAAATAAAGTCTGTCACTGTTTTCATTTTTTCCCATCTATTTGCCATGAAGTGATGGGACTGGATGCTATGACCTTATTTTTTTGAATACTGAGTTTTAAGCCAGCTTTTTCACTCTCCTCTTTTACCTTCATCAAGAAGCTCTTTAGTTCCTCTTCAGTTTTGGCCATTAGTGCAGTATCATCTGCATATCTGAAGTTGTGGATATTTCTCCCAGCAATCTTGATTCCAGCTTGTGATTCATCCAGCCCAATATGTATATATATATTTGCTATTGTTGTTGTTGTTGTTTTCCCTTTCTCTTTCCAATAGGGGAGGAAAGTAAATCATGCCTGTCTTCTACTCCTAAGAGAGCAAGAAGAGGCCCCTATGTATGCCTTTAGAGTCTTCTCTTAGATTGACTGGTTGAAATAAATGGGGCAGTTGACTGAGCCTTATGCAGGATGGCAGATAGAATGTTAGGACAATTGTGATTCCAACAGTGGGCTTTGAAAGTCTACTTTCTGCAACTTAACACATTATATAAGGCTTTGAGCTAGATCAACTGCTAGAGGAAGGGGAAAACTCAGAGCTAGCTGCCAGTAACATTTCCATCTCCTCTGTGCTCTGGTATGCACTGAGAGCTGGCCAAGCCTCCCTTGCCAGCCCATCATTTGTCTGACTTAGGCTTTCACTAGGGCTGAAAGCTATCATATTCTGATGAGAATGACATTTCTCTGAGCCCACTGGGTTGTTTGGATGCATGCAGAGTAGCTGCTCAATAGTCATGGAAACAATGTATGGGTGAGTTATAGATTTTGGCAGGAACTCTAGCAGGAAAAGTGGTTAAACAGGTCTCTGCCTTGCCCCTCATTTCTCTCTCTCTCCCACTATATTGCTTTCCTTCTACCCTCCACACCATATCAGCAACTTTTACTCAATGATGGCAGAGTCAGAATTCATAAAGAGCTCATAGTCTTCATTTAAACTTCAGAGAAGATAGGTGAAATAAAGGGGTGGGGGAAGCAAGTCTGAAGTGAAAAGGAGCTTCCTATGATATCCACAGAGGGGAAACACTTATGACGGGAAAATAAATTAGGCTGAGACTTTCTAGAGGAAGTTCCCCATCATTGACTCTGTTCTGTAAGAGTATCTGGAGAAACTCACAGACATGCTTTCAGTGGACTGAGCCATCTTCGCGAATAAGCCAGAGGCAATCCTCTTCCTTCTCACCAAAAATGGTCCAGATTGGAGCTCAGGTGTCTGAGGAGCCAAGGGAGGCCTGCTTCCTGCCCAGGAAAATAATTTAGGGCTTCATCTGAAAGCCATTTTCTTCACGTATCCACCGGCACGTTTACAGTGGGAAGAAAAGTGTTTACCTGGCTCTGTTGGAGGAACTGTGGATTCTAGGAACTCAAGATACCTTCTGCCTCAGCTCACAGACAGGGCGTGCTCATTATCCATGAGTTACACTGGTCAATGGGAAGCATACGCCTCAGGTTCCCAGCCTTCCTCATTGCTATGAAGACAAATTTCCTGGATACAGAGAAACTTTCCCTGGTGGTGGTGGTGGTGGAGTCGCTCAGTCGTGTCCGACTCTTTGCGACCCCATGGACTGTAGCCCACCGGGCTCCTCTGTCCATGGGATTCTCCAGGCAAGAGTACTGGAGTGGGCTGCCATTTCCTTCTCCAGGGGATCTTCCAGACCCAGGGATCAAACCCGGGTCTCCTGCATTGTAGACAGACACTTTACCGTCTGAGCCACCAGGGAAGTTCCTGGATACAGAGAAACTTTCCCTAGTAATCAAAAAAAAAAAAAAAAGACATTCAGGAAAGGATTGCTGCTAGAAGATTTAGAAAGCACATTTATAAATATTTTAGAATTGCTGAAGGGCACATCTTCCTAGAGAATGGATTATGGGAAAGAAGATTATAGGGAAAATCTGTCAATTAGCAAAAGTAAGCTGGGAATAAATGGCTTAGGAGACAGCTGCATATTTTTGTCCTCATAGTGTGTAGCATGAAGATAAACGTTCCTGTACGTCATCTGTGCCCATGCAAAGTATTTCCTGAAGAAGGCCAGTCATACATTATTATTATAAGTTCATTGTCATCTTTGTCCTGTGCCTGACTCAGTTTCACACATTCATCCTTAGTGATTTATGTTAGGGTTGTCCAGAGAAGCAGAACCGATGTATGGAGAGAGAGGCAGAGATTTATTTAAGGAATTGGCTCATCCCCTGGAGGAGGGCATGGCAACCCACTCTAGTTTTCTTGCTTGGAGAATCCCATGCACAGAGGAGCCTGGTGGGCTACAGTCCATGGGGTAGCAAAGAGTCAGACCCGACTGAAGCACACAGCCCAGGTATCAGCTAACTTTAATAATGGGAAACTGCAAGTCACTAAACCAACCAAACAAAAGCATGAAATAAGGAACTGACTAACAGAATTATGAAAACCGGCCTGTCCAAAATCTGACAGTAGGCTGTCAGGCTAAAGACCCAGAGAAGTTAACGTGGTTCAAGTCCAAGGGCCATCTGTTGCCAGAATTCCTTCTCGCTTGGGAAGGATCGGAGGAATTCATCTTTGTTCTTTCAAGACCTTCAAATGATCAGATGAGGCCCACTTATATTATAGAAAGCGACATGCTTTACTCAAACTCCACTGATTTAAATGTCAATCCAATTTAGAAACACACTCATAGATACATCCAAAGTAATGTTTGGCCAAATATCTGGGCACTGTGGTGCAGACAAGTTGACACATATAATCAGTCATTCACACTCATGCTCATGATCTTCAATGGTGTTATAAATGATTCCTAGAGATCCTTTCAACCCCAAACTCAATGATTTTAGGGTCCAAATATTTCCATGCCACTTGTTCTACTTACCACTTGACATTGTTGATGAAAATTCAATGAACTATCAAGTTCAGAAGAAAAAGGGAATTTTGTTCGAGCCAAACCAAGGATCATGACCCAGCAAACAGACTCTCAGAAGCTCTGAGAACTGTTCTGCCTGTTAGAAGTCAAAGGCACAGTCATATACATTTTTGAGATAAATGATTATAATTAAAATGACATACTGATATTTTACATAAACTTCACCAAGGATACATAGTCCAGTGATGCATGTACAAAGCTAGCAGCAAGGCACCATGACCCTATACAGAGCTGGGAAAGAACACTGTTCTTAAGAAGTTACATTGCTAGTGTCAGAAAAAAGGCAAAAAATCAATCTTTCTGGTCAAGCAGGCACTTTGAGGAGCTGTGGTTAATGGAATGCAGATGCACACTGCATATTAGGGAGTGAGGGAGGGAGAAGGCCCACACAAACTCAGAGAGAGAATTCTAGGTTTAATCTTTTTCTTGTCCTGCCTTCAAATATAACTTTTATTTCATCAACGTGAAAGCCAAGTACTTTTCAAGTGTGGTCTTTGAAACAACTGTTTGTCACATCTCCATCATATGGTTAGCAGGTAGTGTGACAGTTTCAGAAAAAAATAAGTGGATGTAAAAAACTGTCACAGATTTTGAGGTACTAATTGGAGTATTAGCCCAGAAACACCACAGCATCCTTTATAAGTGTTATACTTTGTAAGGGAACCGAAGGTTGAGCTTGGGCCACTGGACTCTGCTTAGGTTCAGTTAAAGAAGACATTGGAGTCTGCTGAGGGCATTAAGTTGTTGTTGTGGCATTGAGTAAGTTGTTGTTCATGCTTGTTAAATTCACTTTTTTTTTTCATTCTTTCTTTTTTATTTATTATATCCCAATTCATAAAAATGCATTAAGTACCTGGACTGGTTCACTAGACTATAAAGTCATGATAAAAATTAACAAGTAAAATTCTACAACCCAGAATAATGTCAAACTTTAAAAAAGTGAACTAGGACTCTTGGGTAAATAGTGACTAGTAAGTGTGTGTGTTTTGGGACAGGTAAAATCATGAGTGTGATAAATATACCCAAGCAACTGTAAGAGAAGGGCAAAGAGGCTGTATCATGACGAATACCTACAATTGAGCTTCATTATTCTGTATTCATTCAGTCCCCATATTCTCTCCCTTTCCAATGTGTTGCCTATTGTGAAACTACAATGGGTTAGAACTCATCAAAGTCTTGCATAATTTTCAATCAAAGCAGAGAATCTTTTCATGTAAACTAATGAAATTTGGGGGGAACAAATGTAAAACTCATGGTGGCTTCCCAGGTGGCACAGTGGTAAAGAATCTGCCTGCCAATGCAGGAGATGCAAGAGACTCGGGTTCTATCCCTGGATTGGGAAGATTCCTTGGAGTAGGAAGTGGCAACCCACTCCAGTATTCTTGCGTGGAAAATTCCAAGGACAGAACATCCTGGCAGGCTACAGTCCATGGGGTCACAAAGAGTCAGACCCGACTGAGCTCACACACTTGTTTGCTTTTTGCTTGGTAAAAATCATGCATTCAAGGTAAAATTGAGGAATGCTGCCCCTAAGTTGGAGAAGAGTAATCCCAGAAATTCTAATGACAATGACCAGGTTAGGTGATACATCCCCAGAGAGGCTTGTTACCTAGAACTGCAACCATTTGAGCAAAATGACCAGCTAATGAAGAGTGGCTGTCAGTGGGCAATGAACTCTGTTATCCCCAGGCCAAGCAGCTGTCTCCCAGCTGCTGTGTGTTTCAGGATTGAAAAGTGATGAACATACGCACATTCCCCACTGCACACTGGAAAATATGAGATTTTCACAGGCATAACTGTTGGGGCATTGTGTCTGTCTCTGGAGTTTCAATTTATTGGTAAAGAGCCTGCGGACTTAGAAAACACATGTGGCCCACCCAGCACTGACAGGGGTATAATCCCATGTCAGTGATTAATCTGTAGCCTTGGGCTCCCTCCATGAACTGAAAATCCTTCTACTGCAGGGAATGTGAGTCTGATTATATTGTCAATCCATACCCCCAACTCATGCCTGTGCCCATAGGCAGAACACATGGAACAACGTTCTGGTCAGTTTAGAATCCACCCCTCAGATGTCAGTCTGCAGATATGAATTGGGTATTTCACACAGGGATCAAATTTGGCTTTGAATTTCTCATCTGTGCTAGTTGACTTTTGTCATTGCATTGGCTATCCCAAGCCCCTACCCTGTCCATATGGAAGAATTCCCCATTGTGTGTAGTGCTTGTGGGTCTCAATGGCCTGTTGTCCACTAAGACACTTGAAATATAGAGATCTCTTGTCCTACCTACCCACTGCTAACTATGGAGTGGGTTTGTGTGTGGTTTAGAATCAGGCAGGACTTCAACTAAACAAAAAAGAATGAAGGGTCTGTTAAAATTTAGTCATGGTGTCTTCATGGTCTCCAGGAGGACACAGGATCTGATCCCAGGATAATGACACTGCAGCCTTATGTTTCCTCCTGCAAGATAATTGATTCACTTCCCATATAGGAGCCTCATAGTGCCTTTGTGACATGTTTTCAAAGTCTGGTCCTCGAGCTGTCAGTCCATTGTATGAGCATCCCACAATTTCCCAGTGTGAACTTTTTTGCCTAAGACATCCTGTGATAGTTTCCATTGCTTCCACCCACATCTCTGATTGATACACATGCCTTTTGGTCTCTGTATGGTGGGGAACATGTGACCCATAGTGGTAATCAAAAAGAAGGGGGAGGAGGAGATGATAAAAATATCATGAAGACATGAAAGTGAAAGTGCAAGTCGCTCAGTTGTGTCTGACTCTTTTTGACCCCATGGACTATACAGTCCTTGGAATTCTCCAGGCCAGAATACTGGAGTGAGTAGCCTATCCCTTCTCCAGCGGATTTGCCCAACCCAGGAATCAAACTGAGGTGTCCTGCACTGCAGGTGGATACTTTACCAACTGAGCTATGAGGGAAGCCATGGACATATAGATGAAGACAAAAAACAAATAGAAAAGTTATGAAGTAGATGAAAAATTTAGATTCCTACAGCTCTTTTAGAAGCATCATCTGTTATCCCTTATTTTTTTTTAAACTGTGTCTTTCCAAATAATATTCCTGGTAAATTACAACTGTTCCCTAATTCAATCAAGAAGACTCTGGAGAGACCAGGCTTAGAATAAACCAGGGCTCTGCAACCTGTGGGCCTCGATTTTTTTTTCTTTTGTTTTTATTAGTTGGAGGCTAATTACTTTACAATATTGTAGCAGTTTTTGCCATACATGGACATGAATCAACCATGGATTTACATGTGTTCCCCATCCTGATCCCCCACCCATCTCCCTCCCCATTCCATCCCTCTAGGTCTTCCCAGTGCACCAGCCCTGAGCACTTGTCTCATGCATCCAACCTGGGCTGGTGATCTGTTTCACACTTAATAATATACATGTTTCAATGCTATTCTCTCAGATCATCCTATCCTCGCCTTCTCCCACAGAGTCCAAAAGTCTGTTCTATACATCTGTGTTTCTTTTTCTGTCCTGCATATAGGGTTATCATTACCATCTTTTAGAATTCCATATATATGTGTTAGTATACTGTATTGGTGTTTATCTTTCTGGCTTACTTCACTCTGTATAATGGGCTCCAGTTTCATCCATCTCATTAGAACAGATTCAAATGTATTCTTCTTAATGGCTGATTAATATTCCATTGTGTATATGTACCACAGCTTTCTTGTCATTCGTCTGCTGATGGGCATCTAGGTTGCTTCCATGTCCTGGCTATTATAAACAGTGCTGCGATGAACACTGGGGTGCACATGTCTCTTTCAGATCTGGTTTCCTCTGTGTGTATGCCCAACAGTGGGATTGCTGGGTCATATGGCAGTTCTATTTCCAGTTTTTTAAGGAATCTCCACACTGTTCTCCATAGTGGCTGTACTAGTTTGCATTCCCACCAACAGTGTAAGAGGGTTCCCTTTCTCCACACCCTCTCCAGCATTTATTGCTTGTAGACTTTTGGATAGCAGCCATCCTGACTGGCGTGTAATGGTACCTCATTGTGGTTTTGATTTGCAATTCTCTGATAATGAGTGATGTTGAGCATCTTTTCATGTGTTTGTTAGCCATCTGTATGTCTTCTTTGGAGAAATGTCTGTTTAGTTCTTTGGCCCATTTTTTGATTGGGTCATTTATTTTTCTGGAATTGAGCTGCAGGAATTGCTTGTATATTTTTGAGGTTAATCCTTTGTCTGTTTCTTCATTTGCTATTATTTTCTCCCAATCTGAGGGCTGTCTTTTCACCTTACTTATAGTTTCCTTTGTGGTGCAAAAGCTTTTAAGTTTCATTAGGTCCCATTTGTTTAGTTTTGCTTTTATTTCCAATATTCTGGGAGGTGGGTCATAGAGGATCTTGCTGTGATTTATGTCGGAGAGTGTTTTGCCTATGTTCTCCTCTAGGAGTTTTATAGTTTCTGGTCTTACATTTAGATCTTTAATCCATTTTGAGTTTATTTTTGTGTATGGTGTTAGAAAGTGTTCTAGTTTCATTCTTTTACAAGTGGTTGACCAGTTTTCCCAGCACCACTTGTTAAAGAGGTTGTCTTTTTTCCATTGTATATTCTTGCCTCCTTTGTCGAAGATAAGGTGTCCATAGGTATGTGGATTTATCTCTGGGATTTTTACTTTGTTCCATTGATCTATATTTCTGTCTTTGTGCCTGTACCATACTTTCTTGATTACTGTGGCTTTGTAGTAGAGCCTGAAGTCAGGCAGGTTGATTCCTCCAGTTCCATTCTTCTTTCTCAAGATTGCTTTGGCTATTCGAGGTTTTTTATATTTCCATACAAATTGTGAAATTATTTGTTCTAGTTCTGTGAAAAATACCGTTGGTAGCTTGATAGGGATTGCATTGAATCTATAGATTGCATTTGGGTAGTATACTCATTTTGACAATATTGATTCTTCCAATCCATGAACACGGTACATTTCTCCATCGGTTTGTGTCCTCTTTGATTTCTTTCATCAGTGTTTTATAGTTTTCTATGTATAGGTCTTTTGTTTCTTTAGGTAGATATACTCCTAAGTATTTCATTCTTTTTGTTGCAATGGTGAATGGTATTGTTTCCTTAATTTCTCTTTCTGTTTTCTCATTGTTAGTGTATAGGAATGCAACACCTATCTTACTCAAACTCTTCCAGAAAATTGCAGAAGAAGGTAAACTTCCAAACTCATTTTATGAGGCCACCATCACCCTAATACCAAAACCAGACAAAGATGTCACAAAAAAAGAAAACTACAGGCCAATATCACTGATGAACATAGATGCAAAAATCCTTAACAAAATTCTAGCAAACAGAATCCAACAACACATTAAAAAGATCATACATGATGACTAAGTGGGCTTTATCCCAGGAATGCAAGGATTCTTTAATATCTGCAAATCACTCAATGTAATATACCACATTAACAAATTGAAAGATAAAAACCGTACGATTATCTCAATAGATGCAGAAAAAGCCTTTGAAAAATTCAACATCCATTTATGATAAAAACTCTCCAGAAAGCAGGAATAGAAGGAACATACCTCAACATAATAAAAGCTATATATGACAAACCCACAGCAAACATTATCCTCAGTGGTGAAAAATTGAAAGCATTTTCCCTAAAGTCAGGAACAAGACAAGGGTGCCCACTCTCACCACTACTATTCAATATAGTTTTGGAAGTGTTGGCTATAGCAATCAGAGCAGAAGAAGAAATAAAAGGAATCCAGATAGGAAAAGAAGAAGTAAAACTCTCACTGTGTGCAGACAACATGACCCTCTACATAGAAAACCCTAAAGACTCTACCAGAAAATTACTAGAGCTAATCAATGAATATAGTAAAGTTTCAGGATACAAAATTAACACACAGAAATCCCTTGCATTCCTATATCCATTTGTTTTTGTAAATAGTTTTTTTTACCAGAACTGTTCAGTCAGTCAGTTCAGTCACTCAGTCATGTCCAACTCTCTGCATCCCCATGGACTGCAGCATGCCAGGAGCTTGCTCAAATTCATGTCCCTCACCCTTTCCATCACCAACTCCCAAAGCTTGCTCAGACTCATGTCCATCAGAGTCAGTGGTGCCATCCAACCATCTCATCCTCTGTCATCCCCTTCTCCTTCTGCCTTCAATCTTTGCCAGCATCAGGGTCTTTTCCAATGAGTCAGTTCTTCGCATCAGGTGACCAAAGTATTGGATTATCAACTTCAGGATCAGTGCTTCCAATGAATATTCAGGGTTTATTTCCTTTAGGAATGACTGATTTTATTTCCTTACAGTCCAAAGGACTCTGAAGAGTCTTCTCCAACACCACAGTTCAGAAGAATCAATTCTTTGGCACTCAGCCTTCTATACGGTCCAACTCTCACATCCATATATGACTACTGGCAAAACTGTAGCTTAGACTAGATGGACCTTTGTCAGCAAAGTAATGGCTCTGCTTTTTAATATGCTGTCTAGGTTGGTCATAGCTATTCTTCCAAGGAGCAAGCGTCTCTTAATTTCATGGCTGCAAGCACCATCTGCAGTGATTTTGGAGCCCAAGAAAATGCTGATTCATTTCCGTATTGTCTATGGCGGCTTTCAAGTTGCAAAGGCAGAGCTGAGTAGTTGAGACAGAGATCGTACAGCCAGCAAAGCCTAAAATACTTACTCCAAGGCCTTTCCCAGAAGAGGCTGTCAATCCCTTGACCAGAACATCTGAATCTCTGGGAATTAAAGTACAGAAATATATTTTCCTCTTATTTTTCACTATTTACCTAGAGGCCCACCCTTTCTAGCCCCATGAGTGCATATTTGGCTAGCACCACTGAAGGTGAATCTGGGTGCAAAATCAGCCAGTTTTTATGCACCTAGCTGAGCTCTGCATCCATGGAGAGGTCACAAGTTTTATGAGCAACAAGAGCAGCCCAGCCAAGGATCTTAAGAAAAGCAGAGCCAGCTACAGTCCATTTCATCTAATCCCCACCCCCCCCAACCCTGTTATGTCTGAGCAGATAAAGGCCCAGGAAAGGAGAAGGAGTGTGCCCGAGGTAAACTTTCCCCATGCTGAAGGTTAACTCAAGGGGCCTGTCCTATCTTGGAAGCCTGGGATTTGTGTTCTTAGAGGATAGGAACCAACCAGGGAAAGAATATGGAAGCAGCTCTCCATCCTTGCTCCCTAGGGGTCTGGACACTCCTGGAGGCAGCGTGGGGAAGCCAAGTGCTGGAGACCACAGGCTGGTTAGTGAAGGAGAACTATGACCCAAAGCCAAGTCTTCCTACATGAGCCTGGCGCCCTCTCTGCTGTCACTCTGGTTCATCAGGGAAGCCTTAAAGGAGGTGGTGGGAGCTGAGTCTCCCTTAGAAGCCAGAGTGAGATCCACCCAAGCCAACACCATTATTTCATCTCCCTTCAGTACCCAAGTGCTGAAGGCAGCATTTCGGTGTGCTAGAGACTTACCACACCATTCATGAAGCATGAAGGTCACTGATCTAGAAGTCAGCAGACCCGTGCTTTCATTCTAATGCTGCCACTAACTAGCTCAGTTCCCTCAGCATGTTGTTTCTCCTTTCCTGGGCCATTATCTGCTCAGACATAACAAGGCAGGGGGAATTAGATGAAATCTGCTTCTTTTTAAGATGCTCTTGTTGCTATAAATCATGTGACCTCTCCACAGATGCACATCCCAGCTAAGTGCATAAAAACTGGCTGATCTGGGGGCTGATCTGGTGGCTCAGTGGTTAAGAATCTGCCTGCCAAAGAAGGAGACAAGGGTTCAGTCCCAGGTCAGGGAAGATTCCACATGCTGCAGAGCAACAAAGCCCATGTACCATGACCACTGAGCCTGTGCTCTAGAGGCCAGGAACTGCAATCCACTGAAGCCCGTGTGCCCTAGAGCTCATCCTCTGCAGCAAGAGAAGCCACCACAATGAGAAGCCCACACACTGCAACTGAAGAGTAGCCCCCACTCGTCACAACTAGAGAAAATCCCGAGCAGCAGTGAAGACCCAGCACAGCCAAAAATAAATAAATAAATAAAACAATAAAAAAAAAAAATAAGCTGGCTGATTTTGCATCCAAATTCATCCTCAGTGGGGCCAGCCAAGGATGTAGTCATGGGCACGAGCATTCGACTGGCTTCATGGGAAGTCCTGCAGCCTGAAGGAAAAGATGGCTCTGAAAGATGAGAGCACTATGTCACACCAGAGGACAGGGACCAATGGGATGAGGACGCTCATTAGCCAGCACGGCTGGGTAGACTCTTGGTTTAGAATCCAAGAATGTCTTTCCTGTATGGCCTACTTGAAGGCTTGGAATAAAGAAATGTATTTGGGACGCCAACCCAAGATCTACTCCACTCTGTGGTTGGGGTGGAGTGTCTGGAATCAGCATTACTCATGTGGAAACATTTTTCTCTTTAATACCTCCAGAAGATCCTGGAACGGCCTGTGGCAAACCATGAAAGCAGGCAAGACAGGGCTGCTCTATTATTTGCTGAACCAAATGATTAATTTTCAAGGTGGATTAAATGTTTTCTATGAGTTATTCATATACATACAGAGCTTTATTCCTTCAGGAGCTTTGTCTTTGTTTCTGCCTAGAAAAGAAATCTATCTTTATTTTCTCAAATTTATCTTTGAGAAGTTAATGAAATATCTTTTAAAATTACACAAGTCTCCCAAGCTATTTACTGGACACCAATATCCCATAGTTCCTGAAGCTGAATTCAACAGAGCAAACATTTCTCCCAGCACTTAAAAAAAGAAACACACTGTTTTTATTGATCTGACATCTCTTAATAGGTCTAATGACTCAAATGTTATTTTTAATTGCTTACTCACTAACAGGAAGCATAATAAAGTTTATATTGACCAGATGTTTTCTTTCTAATAATTTCTTCCAGCTCCATTCCTTTTTTCTATCCCTGAGCTATAATAATAGTGGGTACCAAGCAATGTGCTGGGAAGACAGTGCCTCATTACAGAACCATCTCTTTTAATTGTCACCACCACCATGGGAGACAAATATGATTAGTGTCATTTTACTAATGGGGAACCTGAGGCTTAGAATGGCTAAGGAAACACAGCTTAAAAGTTGGGAGTTGGGAATCAAACTCAAGTTGAGTCTGAAGTAAAAATCGATATCCATTTGTCCATCCTTTCATTCATACATGGCCATCCCAGGTGGCACTAGTGGTAAAGAACCCACCTGCCAATGCAGGAGACATAAGAGACGTGGGTTTGATCCCTGGGTTGGGAAGATCCCCTGGAGAAGGAAACGGCAACCCACTCCAGTATTCTTGCCAGGAGAATCCCATGGACAGAGGAGCCTGAAGGGCTACAGTCCATAGAGTTGCAAATCCACCCATCTGTCATCCATCCATCATCCATCCATTCACCTATCTACCCATCCATCGATCAATCATTCATCCATTCACCCACTCATCCCTCTGTTCATCATTAGCAAATATTTATTTGCACTTACACTCCTGGTGCTATGTTGAATACTAAAAATATAATAGAAAACAAAAGATCTCACATGGAATACACATTCTAGAGAACAGAACAACATTAATAAAAGAATACAACATCATTGGAGTCTACAAATAATAAATGCTGGAGAGGGTGCATATAAAAGGGAACCTTCCTACACTATTGGTAGGAACGTAAATTGGTACAGCCACTATGGAGAACAGTATGAAAGTTCATTAAAAAACTAAAACTAGAGTTACTATATGACTCAGCAATCCTACTCCTGATCCTATACCTGGAAAACACTAATTCGAGAAGATTCATGCACCTCAGTGTTCATGGCAGCACTATTTACAATAGCCATGGAAGCAACCTAAATGTCCTAGATGAACCTAGATGAATGGATAAAGAAAATGTGGTACTTTATGTATATGTAGAAGAAGATATCGGAGAAGGCAATGGCACCCCACTCCAGTACTCTTGCCTGGAAAATCCCATGGATGGAGGAGCCTGGTAGGCTGCAGTCCATGGGGTCGCTAAGAGTCGGACACGACTAAGCAATTTCACTTTCACTTTTCACTTTCATACATTGGAGAAGGAAATGGCAACCCACTCCAGTGTTCTTGCCTGGAGAATCCCAGGGACGGGGGAGACTTGGTGGACTGCCGTCTATGGGGTCGCACAGAGTCGGACACGACTGAAGTGACTTAGCAGCAGCAGCAGAAGATATATATATATACACATACACTTATATATATACACATATGGATCACTTTGTTGTACACCTGAAACTAACACAACATTGCAAATCAACTATACTTCAATAAAAAAGAATACAAGAAACAAACACAGATATTAACTGGGAAAGTACTACAAAGAAAAGATTTTAGTGCTCCAAGAACATATAAGAGAAGGAACCGCTATAGTTAAGGATGCCTATTAAGTGGGGTAGGATATAGACTACCCCTATGAATAAATTCATCCTCAAAATACAATGGTTTAACCCAATGAAATTCATCGTTTACTTAGAGTACATGATTTACAGGGGTCGGCAGGGTTCTCCTCCACCCAGTCACTCAGCTAACAGAGGCTCTGCCATCACAGCCTCCATCTGGAACACGTGGCCTCCAAGGTCAGTGTGGGAGAAGAAAAATAGGATAATCTCACTGGAGATTTTCAAGGCCAAGTTCAGAAGTGTCTTGCCTCACCCATGACCATCGACCAAAATCCAGTCACCTGGTCCCAACTGTACAGCAAGGGAAGCTGGTAAATGTCTAGGAAGAGAACATTGAAATGGCAACAGAGGGCACTATTTCTGCTGTGAGAAGTCATAAAAGCCTTCCTTAAGGAAAAGGGGACTGACATGAGGTGGGAGTACACAGCCTCTTTAGGAAGTACTGGGGGACCTGCAAGTAGGGGCAGAATTCCCCAGCCTCCAAATTCCTTGGTTTCTTTCTAATTGGTTTATTTACCGCCACTGAAAGCAAGCTTTCACTAATTGGTCCATACGTAACCTATTAGTTTGGGTTATATTTTCCATTTACTTATTCTACCAAAGAAAGGCATTTATGGTATGTTTACTATGTGAAAGTTGCAGAATGAGGCTCTGTACAATAATAAACATGGTGTTATTATTTCCCTCAAGGATCCCTTCTGTCTAGTTGAAAGACAACAAATGTGCAGAGTATTAAGAAATAATATAATAAAGACAGTATTGTTTATCAAAGGCATAAATAATACATGTATTCTCTCACAAGACAGTCGAGTGGCATGGAGGTTAGAATCAACGGCTCATAGAAGCCCTCGAGGATCAGGTTCTTTACATCTTTCCCTTCTGCTGTCCTCGGGGTTGTTAATATTGTTTGACTTCATATGTAAACCTGACAAGATTAAGTGAAAGAAGAGACAGAAGAAGTGTATTTCCCATTTTGCATGTTTGTTTTTAAGAGTGAGGAGTCCTTCCCCTAAGCACCCCAGCAGATTCCTTTCCCACTGGGTAATGTAAGTGTTGACGCCCCAAGTAATCACAGGCAGAAAGATGACATCAATCCTGATTTATTACCTGTGGCTGAGACTTGCTTCCTCAGAAAGAAGAACAAAATCAAGATTTTGTTACAAAGAAGAAGGAGAATAGTAGTTGTTAGGCCTCAAACAAATAGTGTCTGCCATGGAGATGATGCTAAGTGTGAAATGAATGTTAAGACATTTATTATAATAGTAACAGAACCCGTTCCGGTGTCATCTGCATAAGACTGGCAAAACATGATGAAGAACTCTGCCATCACGGAGGGCTTTTCAGGCAAGGAGACTAACCAGGAGAGAGGAACGTATGACTGTTGCGCATGGGAAGGAAGGGTCAGGCTGGGGCAAGGACATCTGTGGAAGGCTAAGGAATGCTGGACCTAGAGATACTGGAGGTAGGGAGAGGGAGAGTGAGGGACCCCCACAGGCCTGTGCCCAAGGGCTAATACTCTCTGGAATATTTCAGGATGAGAAAATTCTCTTCCACCATCTCAAATACTCTTGGATTAATCTTTATGGTTACCAAAGACACCCAGCTTTCCTGAGATATCTATTCATTCACCTTTTTTAATGATACCTGTAGTGATTAACTTTACAGGTCAACTTGTCCAGGCCCTGGTGCCCAGTTGCTGGGTCAAATACCAGTCTAGATGTTGCTGTTAGGGTGTTTTTAAAGAGGTGATTAACACCGAAATCAGTAGGCGCTGAGTAAAGTAGGTCATCCTCCATAATGTGGATGGGCCTCACCCAATCAGCTCAAGGTCTTAAGAGAAAAGACTGAGGTCCGCAAGGAGGACAGAAGTTCTGCCTCCACGTCATCTTTGGATTCAAGACTGTAGCATGGACTCTTGCTAGAATTTCTAGACTGCTTGTCTGTCTTGTAGGTCAGACCTGTCAGCCTCCACAGTTGCACGTGGGAATTCCTTCAAGTAAATCTCTGTATGTGTGGGCACTTCATGCTAAGTCACTTCAGTCTGTTTGATTCTTTGTGATCCTATGGACTGCAGCCCACCAGGCCCCTCTGTCCATGGAATTCTCTGGGTAAGAATACTGGAGTGGGTTGCCATGCCCTCCTTCAAGGAATGCTCCTGAACCAGGGATCAAACCTGAGTCTCTTACATCTCCTGCATTGGCAGGCAATTCTTTACCACTAGCGCCATCTGGGAAGCCCTCTCTTTATGTATGTGTGTGCGTGTGTGTGCTCAGTCATGTCTGACTCTTTGTGACCCCATGGACCATAGCCCACCAGGTTCCGCTGCCCATGGAACTTTCCAGGCAAGAATACTGAGTGGCTTGCCATTTCCTACTCCACTCTTTATGTGTATATGCATCCAAATCTCTCATGTATATCTATGTATATATACATGGATACATAGATATACATAGATATGGGCTTCCCCAGTGGTAAAGAATCCATCTGTAATGCAGGAGCTGCAGGAGACACAGGTTTGATTCCTAGGTTGGGAAGATCCCCTGGAGGAGGCCATGGTGGCTCACTCCAGTATTCTTGCCTGGAGAATCCCATGGACAGAGAAGTCTGGTAGGCTGCAGTCCATAGGGCTGCAAAGAGGCGGATATGACTGAAGCAACTTAGACGCCCACAGCAGGAATACATAGATATAGGTAATGCATGTATACACACACACATATATATACACACCTGTATAATGTATATATGCATCCATTGATTCCATTTGCTGGATCTTGCTTTAAGTCCAGCAAGATCTCTGAGGAAACCACACTTGTCTCACCTTGATTATGTGACTATACTTTGCCTCAAGTGACCAGGAGGATGGTATGGCCTGGCCCCTGCTGGAAAATGGAATTCCTGAAGGTCAGCTGCTTCTGCCTCAGGCTTCTTCAGCATCTGGATCAAGTTCATTTGGCCTCCATTGGTAGAAGTGAAACCTCAGTTTCTGAACGAAGAAAATGGGGTTGTGCTGTCTTAGGGGAGGTCATTCTGTTAGGGTCTGCTATTCCCTGAAAGAGAAAGACTCAAAAGGTCATCTATGAATGCTCTAATCCAGTCCAGGTGTCTGGGTGCAGTCTCCAGGGGTAATAAGAAAGATGGTTACTTCTTGTGATTACTGTCTCTGTGTTGAACCTATCTCTGATATTAAATTCTCCTCTCTTGAAATATCTGGCGTGGTTTCTGATTTTCTGCTTGGATTCTAATTACTGATAAAAATGCTTGATGATACCAGTCATTAATGTTAAGAAACAAATTTCATTTCACACACCCACAGACACACACAACTTCATGCTTACCACATACCTCTCTGATTAGAATTTGACTTCTTTTGTAGATTTCTACAGAGAACATTTGCTGTCCAGCAAATGAGTACAACATGTATACTTCATTTGAGAGTCATACTTTTCATTTTACGTGAAAATGTTTGAATGTGTATTTTTAAACATCAGTCTCTGACAGCCTTCTTTTGGTCATAGAGACCTGTCCTCTCCTGGGACACTGGCAATGGGTCTCTTGCACTTGCCTAATGAGGGTCAGACCATAAACTATGTAATTCCACCAAGGCAATGACATTCTGACTAGTTGACCAATTCCTTCTCTGACTTTGCCTTCTGTTGGTACCAAGCATGAACCTGTTTTTATTCTAATGGCATAAAATAGCTCCTAGAGGAGGGCATGGCAATCCACTCCAGTATTCTAGCCCGGAGAATCTGATGGACAGAGAAGTCTGGCCGGCTACAAACCATAGGGTCACAGAGTCAGACACAGCTGAAGCGACTGAGCATGCAGGCATGCCTGCAAACCTCTAATTGGTTCCCATCAAAGGGATCAGGCCTCGAGTTTAGAACCTCAGAATTCACTGAACTGAGTGTAAGGGGAATTTTTTAGTGGGAAGGGGTAGGAGAGAGGCAGGTCACACTCCAACTGATCCTTTCTAGAACTCATGCAAACACATGTCTTCCTCAGCTACCGTTTCAGTTGGCGCTGATATAAAGACATGTTCAATCCCACACAATTCTCAACTGTCCCTTGCCAGACCACAGCTGATCTCCTTTTGGCCAAGGCCACAGTGGGGCACCCTGGGGAAGCCACAGGATACCTACACATCTCATAACAGCCTTCTTTGTGAAGTTAAACAAATATTTGCCTCTGGCTTGCAGAGTTGGTCTGTGGAGCTGAGTTTTCACACGTATTTGCAGTGTCTGCCCCTCTACATTCATGGTGATGACTGTGTTCCCCGTGAATCTGAGGTTCTTGCTTCATCTCGAAAGAATTTGGAGATGAAGTGATAAGTAAGAAGTAGATTTATTCAAAGAGAAACACACTCCACAGACAGAGTATGAGCCACTGCAGAAGGCAAGAGAGCCCTAAAATATGACGTGGTTCGTTTTTATGGACTGGGTAGTTTCATAGGCTAATGAGTGGGAGGATTATTGCAATCATTTGGGGAGAAGAGGCAGGGACTTGCAGGAGATGGGCCTCTGCTCACTTTTTGACCTTTTATAGTTGGTCTCAGACCGATTGTGGTGCCTGTGGGTGTACCATTTAGCACATGCTAATATACTACATGGGCTTCTCTTGTGGCTTATACTGTAAAGAATCCAATTGCAATGCAGGAGATCTGGGTTCAATCCCTGGGTTGGGAAGATCCCCTGGAGAAGGGAATGGCTACCCTCTTCAGTACTCTGGCCTGGAGAATTCCATGAACAGAGCCTGGTGAGCTACAGTTCATGGGTCCATCTCTTGCAAAGAGTAGGACATGACTGAGCGACTTTCACTTTCACTTTTTTCAATGTTTTACATGGTGCTGGAGAAGACTCTTCAATGTCCCTTGGACAGCAAGGGGATCAAACCAGTCAATCCTAAAGGAAATCAATCTTGAATACTCATTGAAAGGACCAATGCTGAAGCTTGACTACTTTGGCCACCTGATGCAAAGAGCCGGCTCATTGGAAAAGATCTTAATGCAGGGAAAGATTGAGGGCAGAAAGAGAAGAGGGTGACAGAAGATGAGATGGTTGGATGGTATCACTGATTCAATGGACATGAACTTGGGCAAACTCTGGAAGATGGTGAGGGACAAAGAGGCCTGGTATGCTGCAGTCCATAGAGTCGCAAAGAGTCGGACACAGCTTGACAACTGAACAACAATGCATTACAATGAACGTATAATGAGGCTCAAGGTCTACTGAAAAATTTAATCTTCCACCATCTTGGACATGGTTCTAACCAGTCCTATGGCCATGTCATTCTTTTCAAGGTCGTGCTCTACCCCTTACCTCCTGTTTCAGCTGTGCCAACATCCTGACTATACTGCAGGAGCCAACCAAGCATGCAGTGGCAGTCCCAGGGCATGATAGCAGCCAGCTGTCCCCAGGCATTTACTGTGGGCTTTCAGAGCCAGAGATCACTGCACAGAACTGGGACTCTTGTACCTTCCATGATTTTCTGAAGGTAGATGTTCTCAACCCTCAGTCCACAGACAATAAATTATACCTGACTCTGATTTACATCTTTGAGCAAGGGACATTGCCAGAACACCCAAATAAGGTTTAAATAATAAGCCAAGGTTTAAAATGCATTTCCTGGGAAGACATACGAAGGGGCTGGGCACTCTTCTCTGAGATAGGTTTGCTATTCTCTGTCCATGAACTTGAACAACTGGCTAAATCTTTTAGACTGCCATCTCCATGTCTATAACATGATAAGGTCTGGAGGTTTTTAAAAGAATTCTATACATGCTTTCTTTATTGGTTTGCTGAGACTGCCATAATAAAGTTCCACAAATTGGCGGCTTAAACAGAAATTTATTGTCTCATAGTGCTGGAGGCTAGAAGTCTGAGATGGAGGTGTCAGTAGGGTGGTTCCTTCTGAGGACTGTGTGGGAAAATATCCTCCATGCCCTTCTTTTAGCTTCTGGTGGTTTGCTGGCAATCTTGAGCATTCCTTAATTTATAAATGCATCACCCCATCTCTGCCTTCATCTTTACATGGTGTTTTCCCTGTGTCTATATCTGTTCCTTGGTCTAGCTTTCCCCCCTTTGTTAAGAACAGAGTCATATCTGGATCCACACTAATTACCTCATCTTAACTTGATTGTATAAAAAGATTATTACCACACAAAGTCAAACTCACAGGTACTGGGAGTTAGGATC
Organism: Cervus canadensis; assembly: GCF_019320065.1. Lineage (NCBI taxonomy): Eukaryota > Metazoa > Chordata > Mammalia > Artiodactyla > Cervidae > Cervus > Cervus canadensis. Next base: position 37,793,767 of record NC_057401.1, read on the forward strand.
TCAATGTCTCTTGGGGTGCTACAATTCAACTCATACTTCTCAGACCCAAATTCTTGTCCTGGAAGCTATGGAGCTGGCCTTCTCTCTGCAGTCAGCCTGATACTGGTTTTCTCTTGTTTTGCTGTAGGAAGGCAGGAGGACAGATGGAGGCATAGCCAAATGACCTCCTTCCAACTGTGCAATACCAGGCGAGTCATTTTATTTCTCTGAACCTCTATTTCCTCATTTATAAAATGGGAACAATAGGTTTACTGAGAGAAGTCAGTGAGTTAAAGAAAAGAAGTACTCGGTTGACATATGGTAAATGATCAACAAAGGAGAGATATTATTGTCATTTATTCCTACTCAGCAGTAAAGAATCTTCTGACCAAAGCAGGAGATGCGGGTTTGATCACTAGGTCAGGAAGATCCCCTGGAGAAGGAAATGGCAACCCACTCCAGTATTCTTGTCTGGGAAAATCCCATGGATAGAGGAGCCTGGCAGGCTACAGTTCATGGGTCACAAAAGAGTTGGACACAACTTAGCCACTAAACAACAACAACACCATTTCTATTGAGTCAAGGAAAGGATGGATTAGCAATTCCTAACCCTGACTACACATTAGCATCATCTCAGGGAATTTTAAAAAATTCTTAGTGCCCAGGCCCCACTAGAGATTCTGACTCAATTGGTCTGGGATGAGATCTAGGCATGATATATTTAGAAGCTCCTTGGTTTATTTTATTATGCAGACAGGATTGAGAACCACAAGAATAAATGAAAGAGTGGAAAACACCAATGGAAAATCTCAACGCAGTTGAAAGTCAGTAGAGGTTGACCTGAAGCTACTTAGCCAGATTGGTGGAGCTGCCAGAAACGGCTCTTAGAAAACTTGTGAATGAGGTGACCTAGATTTCAGAGACATGTCTTGCCTTGTAGTCTCCCTGTAGAATGTTATCCAGGCTTCCCTGATGATGGAGCATCCCCATTGAGAGACCCTAGGCCTTTTCTCCCACAGCAATCTGCCATACACTTGCTCATCCACAAGACCTAAGAGCTGTCCTTCCCCAGTCTCCTGCTCCAGATCTGTTCAAAAATGTTCTGTTAAGAATTAATGCCAGATAATGGCTTGATGTGCTACCTTCCCTGGGGATCTCTGCTCAAGAGTGTTCATCAAAGAACTCAAAAAATCCTCCAGGGGATACATTCTGGACATCTCAGGGAAGACTTATGAAGTGGGGATGACCAAGTTTCTTACACTTCAATAGGGTAGAGTCTCTTGATGAAAGTGAAAGAGGAGAGTGAAAAAGTTGGCTTAAAACTCAACATCCAAGCATCTGGTCCCATCACTTCATGGCAAACAGATGGGGAAACAATGGAAACAGTGACAGACTTTATTTTCTTGGACTCCTAAATCACTGCAGATGGTGACTGCAGCCAAGAAATTAAAAGATACTTGCTCCCTGGAAGAAAAGCTATGACAAACCTAGACAGCATATTAAAAAGCAGAGACATTACCTTTCTGACAAAGGTCCATCTAGTCAAAGCTATGGTTTTTACGGTAGTCAGGTATGGATGTGAGAGTTGGTCTCTAAAGAAAGCTGAGCGCCGAAGAATTGATGCTTTTGAAGTGTGGTGTTGGGGAAGACTCTTGAGAGTTCCTTGAACTGCAAGGAGATCATACCAGTCAATCCTGAAGGAATCAGTCCTGAATATTCATTGGAAGGACTGATGCTGAAGCCAAAACTCCAATACTTTGGCCACCTGATGCGAAGAACTGACTCACTCGAAAAGACCCTGATGCTGGGAAAGACTGAAGGCAGGAGGAGAAAGGGATGACAGAGGATGAGATGGTTGAATGGCATCACCTACTCGATGGACATGAGTTTGAGCAAGCTCCAGGAGTTGGTGATGGACAGGGAAGCCTTGAGTGCTTCAGTCCGTGGGATCGCAAAGAGTCGGACACAACTGAGCACCTGAACTGACGGAGTGGGGAGCGGCCTGCTTGGAAGAAGCATTACTCCAAAGACCCCTGTGTTTGTGAACCGGAGAGCTTTTGTTTTACTGACTCCTCCTCTTGCTCCATCCTCCACACCGAATCCATTCTATGCCAAAGTGTGGGCTCTAGAAGCTGCTGTTCTGGCAGAGGCAGGAATGAGGTGTCTTGCAGCAAGAGATGGCTTTTGGTTCCCGGGCCCCTTTCGCTGAGTGAGGAGGACAGCTGTGAGCAGCCTCTGCCCTCTCTCCAGGGGCTCTATCACCTCATTCTCAGGCCTGGCTTCCCCCGCTGTGGCTTCTGACAGTGCTGCCCTTGTCCTGTTAGCATCACTCATACTGGCCACTCACTGCCTTTAAGTCCCAGGGTCTCTTCTCATGGGGCAGGACAGTGACTTTGTGTTATGTGAGTGAATGAGCACTATTATATAAAATGATGTGGAAATAGAGGCAGTTTTTAACGGCAAAACTATATGAGTTCTCTTTATTATCACAAAGAGCTTAACGAGACTTCCCTGGTGGTCCAGTGGTTAAGAATCCACAACGAAGAGGACGTGAGTTCAATTGCTGGTTGGGGAACTAAGATCCCACACGATGCAGGGCAACTAAGCTGGTGCCACAACTAGAGAATCCAGCTCACCGCAAGGAAGACCCAGCAGGCCAAGAGAGAAAAAAAAAAAAAAAAAGAGTTAGGAAAGTCCATTTTCTCTTTGGCTGAATTCATTAAAATGTGGCAAGCATCCTAAAGGGAATGATAATATTCTCCAGCCTAATCTACTTGGAGGAGGGTGTTTGGTTGGAATCTTTGCATTTCTTTCATTTTAATCAAGAATGTGTCAGAAGGAAGAGGAGCCAGAGACAATTTTCTTTTAATATGAAGCAGGCTGTCGAATCTTCATCTGGCCAGAAGCGACTTCATCCACTTTGATCTGACTCTGGCTTTTGGAAACTCCAGGGAAAAGGAAATGAAACCTAGGATGGAGAGATGCTTTTGCTAAACCCAGAGACTCTGAGCCTGAATCCAGTTCAGTGTTCTGGAGTCACCCAACTGCCTGGTGCTGCCGGAGCCAGAACGGGAAATGAGTTCCTTTAAGTGGGGGAAATATGAACTGTATAATGAGAGCGCATAGCTCTCTCGATGGCCCTGAACACGTTCCCACTGCCATTTCAGACGGAACTGATGCAGTTAAGCCCGAATTTCCTGGCAAGCCCGGGAGGAGTTTTTTTCCAAAAGGCATCTTAGACCGCAAGGGCGCAGCCTTTCCATGTCTAATCGCAAAAGCAAACCGCGGGACACATGGTGCCTGTTTCCAGCTGGTTGTGTATGTTCCCTTCACACTTTCACAAAAAAACGTGCCAAGGTGTGACATTTATGAACCCCACCAACTGGGAGCTGTGCACACAAGTCGCTTTGCCTGTGGTGTGGGAAAGTGATGAATGGGGCCTCTTCTGCCCGCGGAGGAGGACCGTTCGCCCTCTGGCTTGCCTGCTGCCTTATTTATTACACACCGAACTATAAAAACCGCGCGGCCGGAGGCAGCTCTGATCTCCAGCCGCTGGCGCTTGCCCGAGGAGACCACGGCGCCCAGAGCCCCAGCGTCTTCCCCGGGAGGCTCTGTGGCTCTGTTGAGAACCATGCTGGGAAGGCAGCTCGTCTGTTGGCACCTTCTGGTTTTGCTTTTCCTCCCTTTTTGCCTGTGTCAAGATGAATACATGGAGGTGAGCGGAAGAGCTAATAAAGTGGTGGCGCGAATAGTGCAAAGCCATCAGCAGACTGGCCGTAGCGGCTCCAGAAGGGAGAAAGTGAGAGAGCGGAGCCATCCTAGAACTGGGACTGTGGATAATAACACTTCTACAGACCTAAAATCCCTGAGGCCGGATGAGCTACCGCCCCCCGAGGTAGATGACCTAGCCCAGATCACCCCATTCTGGGGCCAGGTACTCGGAATTCTCTTTTAAGGGTTACTGTCAAAGCTTCATGAGATGTGTTGTCTTTGCTCTTTTTTTCTGTTTTCCAGCTGTGATTCCCGGGAGCAGCGCTTCTCAGAAGCTGGCTGAGCTGCTCGCGGGTCTGTCTCTCTGGGTCGCTGTGGGATGCTAGGGGCGCTGGCAGTGTGCGTTAGACGCTCAGCAGAGGTAGCACTGATGTACAGAGATAAAGAGAAGCCACAGACACCCCATCAGAAATGGGAGGGGAGCGTCAGCCCCACTCTGCTGTGATTTTGTTTCTTTCTTGCTCTGTTGGTGTGGAAAAGAGGAGGAGAGCTGACCTTTGCCGATAGACGGGTTGTTGGGGATAATCATTTACAGATCATAAATTGGATTTTCTTCGTTCTTCCTGGCAGAGAGAAGCTGCCCTTTGAGTTTTTCATTTGATTTGCGAGTGTACTGTGACATTTCATGCCGGGCTTGATTATTTGATTTAACAGCACTCTAGGTTACTAAGTCTCTACCTTCACTTTGTTTTAAAAAGGACCAAAGAGTTAAAACAAAAACATATATCTGTATTTAAAATGCAGACTTCATGCTATTGTATGACTGAGTGCCTGATAATCAGAGGATTTGTGTAAAATGATGAGTATAAGCTCAGCATCTAAGGAGGCATCTTTAACTCTTTCAGGGTGGTGTGGGAGTGAGTTAATGTTTCAGTGTAGTGAATGGCAAATTGATGAAACTCAATTTCATTGAAAACATTAAGAACAGGAAGAAACAGGTTTTTGAATGTCTATTATTTTTGATTTAAAAAATTTAATTGAGGTATATATAACATGATATTAGTCTCAGGTGTGCAACATAAGGAAGAAGCAGATTTTGATTTGCTTTCCAGGAATCACCATGATGAAATCAGATGAGGGGGCAAGGAGAGTTACTCTGAATTATATGATTTTTGAACAGATAAATTTTACTATAAGAATTGACTGCTTCTGGTAGCTCAGCTGGTAAAGAACCTGCCTGAAATGTGTGAGACCCCAGTTCGATTCCTGGGTTGGGAAGATCCCTTGGAGAAGGGAATGGCAACCCACTCCAGTTTTCTGGCCAGGAGAATCCCATGGACAGAGGAGTCTGGTGGGCAGAGTGGGACAGGACTGAAGCGACTGAGCATGCACACACACGTGCATTGGATAGGCCCTGAAAACGCCCATGCAGTTGAAATCTAAACCTCTCCAACCACAAACTGAACGTGTGGGTTGAGACCGGTAGAATGATCACACCAAGATTACAAGCAGAAGCAGTTGTGGATCTGAGACAAACCTGGGACTTACCACAGATGTAGTTGTGCAAACCGTTCTGTGGGGCCTGGTTGAATTGGTGGAGCTGCAGGAGAAAAGATAACCTCTAAAGACAATCCTGTTTATTTATTTATTTATTTTTTGGCCATGCTGTGTGGCAAGTGAGATCTTAGTTCCCCAACCAAGGATGAATCCGTGTCCCCTCAGTGGAAGTGAAGCCCTAACCACTGGACCACCAGGGAAGTCCCCAGTCACTTTTAGAGATTTTTTTTTTTTTGAAAGCCACTTTTAGAGATTGTCCTTTCATCTGACAGCCTTTTTGTTGAAGAGTGATTAATACTGATTTGTGTTTATCAGTGGTGAAGATATCTGTGCTTTTGTCCAAGCCTTGATCTGCATTTTCCACTTCAGTAAATGGGCTCTCTGCTGGATCCTTCTTGGCCATGGCTGTGTGAGCCCCCAGAGGCAGGAGAAGGCAGATGTGGGCTGTCATGGGTTATTATTTTTTGGCACCCGTCAGGCCACTGAAATTCAAATTACATTTCTGTTCCATGCTACCTGCTAGTGGCCTAGGCATCTAGCATATTAAAATCAGATGAGGTGGGTAAGAAGCCACTTCAGGGTTTCCTTTTTTTTTTTCTTTTTTTTCTTTGAAGGAGGGTGCTTTTAAACTCCCTTAGATTCCTGCAGTATTTCCAAATCAGCCTCCAACAGGAGTTTCTGTGGAGATTTAACCACTGATACTCTAGAAGTTTTAGTACAATTCTCTGCCCGTGGATATGGAGCCCCACGTTGAATTTAGGATTTTTCTGTGTGCTTCCTTCTTTCCTTACTCCCCCCACTCCCTGCCTCTTCTCTTAATCCTCATTCACTCTTTTACCAATCTTTTTTTTTTTTTCCCTTCACCAATCTTTTCCCTGTGCTTCTCCTGTGAGTCACATTTTAGGATGGGGGTAGATACACTCAAACTTCTATTGCTGAACAGTTCTGAAGGGCTCTTGTGGGGATAAATTAACAGATAATTCAATACCATGTGATAAAGTTCACACACAAAAGACTTTTGGGAGGAAAGGGTCAGAATGGTGGTGGCTGTTGAGTTGGATCTCAAAGGATGAGACAAAAAGGATGGTTGTTCATAGAAAAGATAAAATAAATTTGTGTGACAGCAAGAGCCTTGAGAGCCTGGAGGAATGGGTGGTGGCGTGCCTGGGCTGTGGGAGGAAGACACCCATGATTTTAGTGCCATTTGATGGATTCTGTTGACCAGCTAAGAAGCTTAGAGCTTATTTTGCAGGCAGAAGTTTTGTTCGTGCATAGCAGGGCAGTGAAGCCAGGTTTGTGTTCTTAAAAGAGGACTCTGGCCATAGGGTTTGTGCAGAGATGCGTAGAGGTGGGTGACCACTCTCCCAGGGAGACCTGCACTCCCCTTTTCCTGGCATTTTCTTCTCTGCAGCTCTTCACCATCTCTGCCTTTATCAACCTTCCCTGCTCTTCCTGGGCACCTGTCTCTCCCTCCTCCACTTCCCTTCACTTTCTTTCTCTTCGCTTTTCCCTTTCCACAGAAGGAGCTGTGGACCCTCTTTCCTGAAGTCATTTCCCAATAGTAGAGCTTCATTCTCGGTAGCTGTCCCTAGGCCTCCATCTACAGAATAGATGGAACTTGTCTTAGGGAACTTCTTCCTCCCATACCACACATTTGCATGAACTTCGTGCTCAAATTTGACCTAATTTTGGGAAAAGAGTCGATAGCAAGGTGATATACAGAACTACCTAGTTTGTGAATCTCCCTTACCTGGGAGAAAACTTCTCAACTAACACATCCTGTCCAACTTGTTCTAAGGCTCACAGACATTGTTCCATTTGATTGATTTTTGAAAGACCAGGCCAGAGGGAGGACCATGTTGTGAAATGTTGCAAGAGGGTTCTTAGGAGGGGGCCCACATAGTGACCAGAAATCTCTCCCTGTTGGTGGCAGCTTCGTGTTCTCAACTTCCCTGATGGCTCAGTGGTAAAGAATCTGCCTAGCAATGCAGGAGATGCAGGAGACATGGATTCAATACATGGGTCGGGAAGAGCCCCTTGAGAAAAGGCAACCCACTCCAGTGTTCTTGCCTGGGAAATCCCATAGACAGAGGAGCCTGGCGGGCTACAGTCCATGGAGTCGTAAGAGAGTCAGACACAGCTTAGCGACTAAACATCAACTGGGCTCTCGAAGTGCTTGGGCGTGCACCTCATCTCTTGGAGCTAATTTCCTGTGCCCAGACACTAGACTTCAAAACAAAAGCTTTCTAAGTCACCATCTGAGGCTTTGGGAAAGACTTCAGTATCATTGTTTGCGTTATAGAGCTGGAAGGAAATTTCATGACCATTTTTACCCTGTCCTCTAATTTAGTGGAGAAGAAAAATGTCTGGGAGAAAATGACTTCATAAAAGTCACACAGACCTGTAATGGGAGTTCTGGTTCCAGTCCAGTTCTCTTTCTGACATTCTTAGTTGTCTCAGTTTTTCAATTCTATTTTTAAATAAATGGTTCCACTTCAGGATTTTCCCTCATCCCCACCCGTCTCTTTCCCTTAAATTCATTATTGGCAGAGCTTAGAATTTCTTGGAGCTTAAAAATCTGTATTTCATATTAGCAAAATCGTACCAGGAAATTACAGAATACTTACTCCTCAGATTTCATCTTTGGATTAGAAGGTGGGGCAGTGCTGTGGTGTCTGACTTACCAAGTGTCTGAAATCCCTTGTCTCCAACCAATTGCTTTCGCTAATTTTCTTTTCCTCCACCAGTTTTGTAAAAGGTTTTCATAGACTCCCGTACCTGTCCAGGGTTGGGTCTGAGGGACTGAAGACTAGACCAGGAGATTGGTCCAAATCCTAGCTCCTGAAACCTTGAGTTTGGGCTCTGAGCTGTTGCAGGACTACAGATGAGGCATTTGTTTCTTAATATTTTAGCTAGGTGGGAACCTGTTTAAATAAAAAAAGAAAACTAAGAGTCAGGGAAACTATTCTAGCTTGGTTTTTGTTTTGTTTATGCAAATTTAATTAAAAATAATTGTTATCAGAGTATAGTTGACTTGCAATGTTGTGTTAGTTTCAGGTATACGACAAAGTAAATCAGTTATACATATACGTATATATGGGGCTTTCCAGGCGGTGATAATGGTAAAGAACCTGCCTACTAATACAAGAGACATTTGAGACTCTGGTTCAGTCCCTGGGTTGGGAAGGTGCCCTGGAGGATGAAATGGCAACCCACTCCAGTATTCTTGCCTGGAGAATCCAATGGACAGAGGAGCCTGGAGGGCTCGTAGGGTTGCAAAGAGTAGGCCATGACTGAAGCAACTTAGCACACATACACTCTTTCTTAAAAATGCATTTGTTTATTTATTTTATTTTTGGCTCCACTGGGTCTTCACTGCTGTGCACGGGCTTTATCTAGCTGCTGTGAGCGGGGACTACTCCCTAGTTGTGGTGTTTGGGCTTCTCGTTGTGGTGGTTTCTCTTGTTGCAGAGCATCAGCTCTAGGGCGCATGGGCTCAGTAGTTGTGGCACACAACTTAGTGGCCCCACAGCACAAGGAATCTTCCCTGACCGGGGATCAAACCAGTCTCCTGCATTGGCAGGCAGATTCTTAACCACTGGACCACAAAGGATGTTCTATCCACTCTTTTTTAGATTCTTCTCCCATATAGGCCATTACAGAGTATTGAGTAGAATTTGCTGTGCTGTAAAAGTCTAGAGGTGCAACAATGTGAAGCACTGATTCATTGTTCTGCTTGGATTTCTAATGACAGAGAGAACTTGAATTTTAAATGACTTCTTCCTCCCTCCTTTTCTCCCTTTTTCTCTCTCCCTTCCTTCCTCTCTCACCCCTTCCCTTCCTTTTAAAAAATGAATCCCTTATTTGCTATTTTCAAAAAACCTTTGATTTTTAATTGGTGTCAAGGAACGTTTTCACAAGTCTTTTGTATGCTACCTATAATTATAAGTTGCCCATTTAGAAGAGACTCGAAATTTTATGAGTGACTATAACTCTTCTGCTGTTCAACTTCTGTCAAATCTCTATCTCCTTGACAGTAAGCCCAAATTATCATTGAATAAGTAAGTGTTGAACTCAGAGTCATATTTGAATACATTTAATATTCATTAAGCAAGGCTTCAACAGTACGTGAACCAAGAACTTTTAGATGTTCAAGCTGGATTTAGAAAAGGCAGAGGAACCAGAGATCAAGTTGCCAGCATCTGTTGGATCATAGAAAAAGCAAGAGAGTTCCAGAAAAACATACACTTCTGCTTCATTGCCTACACCAAAGCCTTTGACTATGCTGATCACAGGAAACTGTGGAAAATTCTTCAAGAGATGGGTATATCAGACCACCTTACCTGCCTCCTGAGAAATCTGTATGCAGGTCATGAGCAACAGTTAGAACTGGACATGGAACAACAGACTGGTTCCAAATCAGGAGAGGAGTATGTCAAGGCTGTATATTGTCACCCTGATTATTTAACTTATATGCAGAGTACATCATGTGAAATACCAGGCTGGATGAAGCACAAGCTGGAATCAAGATTGCTGGGAGAAATATCAATAACCTCAGATATGCAGATGACACCACCCTTATGGCAGAAAGTGAAGAAGAACCAAAGAGCCTCTTGATGAAAGTGAAAGAGGGGAGTGAAAAAGCTGGCTTAAAACTCAGGATGGGGAATACATGTAAATCCATGGCTGATTCATGTCAATGTATGACAAAAACCACTACAGTATTGTAAAGTAATTAGCCTCCAACTAATAAAAATAAATGAAAAAAAAAAAAAAAAAAACCTCAACATTCAGAAAACTAAAATCATGGCATCTGGTCCCATCACTTCAAGGCAAATAGAAATGGGGAAACAATGGAAACAGTGACAGACTTTATCATTTTGGGCTCCAAAATAACTGCAGATGGTGACTGCAGCCATGAAATTTCAAAATGTTTGCTCCTTGGAAGAAAAGCTATGACAAACCTAGACAGCAAATTAAAGAGCAGAGATATTACTTTGCCAACAAAGGTCCATCTAGTCAAAGCTGTGGTTTTTCCAGTAGTCATGTATGGATGTGAGAGTTGGACCATAAAGAAAGCTGAGCACCAAAAAATTGATTCTTTTGCACTATGGTGTTGGAGAAGACCCTTGAGAGTCCCTTGGACTGCAAGGAGATCCAACCAGTCAACCCTAAAGAAAATCAACCCTGAATATTCATTGGAAGGACTGATGCTGAAGCTCCAATACTTTGGCCACCTGATTCGAATAACTGACTCATGGAAAAGACCCTGATGCTGGGAAAGATTGAAGGCAGGAAGCGAAGGGGATGACAGAGGATGAGATGGTTGAATGGCATCACTGACTCAATGGACATTCAATCTTGATTCAAACAATGCAATAATCACTTAAATTTTCAAGTGGAATATGAAACACACCCGCATGTTAAAGGCAGAAGTTTAAAAAAGTGAAATTGTTTCAAGTTGTAAATAACTAATAAGAACTTTTTGGATTCATGAATCTTAATTTTCTAAGGCAATTTATGTGTGCCTTGACTGTTGGAAAAACTAGAGTTGCAATTTAGAATTTCTAAGAACTTTTAATGCAGTAGTATCATGAATATACATAGTCTTAATTACTGTATTTGATGCTGGTAATTTTATCATTTGTGGGTCATCTACTCAGTCTAGCTATGTCTGAGACTATAGACAGTTGGAAAAGAAAAGGAATGTTTCCAAGTCTACTTCTGAAGGAGATTTCTCTTCCCATAGCTTCCGGAACATACTTTCTAGAAACACTGCCCCGATCCTCCACTCCCACTCCCACTTTCCAAGTAGCCTGTTCTTCTACCCACTCTATTGTTTCCTTTGCCTTCTGATCATCAACTCGCCTGAGTTATTCTCTGACTCCTTTGCCATTGATGTACCCACCCCATACCTTCTTTTCTGATGTTGTTGTGGGTTGTTTGGAATTAAACTTACCTAGGGACCAAAGCCAGAGGAAATTCAAAAGTTCTAATTACTCACATGTACCTTTCTTTGAAGTTTCTCTTTGTGTCTTTTTTTTTAAAGTCTCCACAAACTGGAGGACTGCCCCCAGACTGCAGCAAGTGTTGCCATGGAGACTACAGCTTCCGAGGCTACCAAGGCCCCCCTGGACCTCCCGGTCCCCCTGGCATTCCAGGTAAGGATGACAGAGATGCGTTATTTCCAGTCTACTTGCAGGCCATACCAAATCAGGAGTCAGGTGTGAATCTCAGTGATCTGGGATCGCTTGTGTATGATCCAGAGCTCGCGCATGGAAAATCCAAAAGAGAGTTGGGTAGGCAACTGAGCTTATTGAATTCATGAGGTAGAAGTCTATAAGATATAGTATTTATTATCCATACCACTCGCAGAATCCCACAGGCATTAGGCATACTGGGACCCCAGCCTACAGGCTGGGAGGCCCTTCATCAGCGTGGAGTGTGGAATCACTGGAGCTTAACAGGTTCATACTTTTGTTTCAGTGTTTCTGCCAATGTGTGCTCCATAGGGCACTCTAGATCTAGCCTTCTGGGGATTTGGGAAGTGAGAGTGGGGAGGAGAGATTGCTGATCTGGGTTATAGTCGTCTTCACAGTCCCTTTCACTGAATGATACATCCTTCTGTTTGATTCTAGGTCTAGCTGAGTTTGTCTTCCCCAACCTCCAGGTGCGCCATGCTCAGCTGTCTCTCAGTTGACCTTTGTGCTTCTTTTGGACTCATGGGAACATTTTTGGGCTCCAGCACCATATGGTGGCATGGGGTGTGCTGTCGAGCTCCACTGGGTCCCTCTAGAGCCACCCCTCAGCCATCTCTACTCTACATGAGTGGTACCCCAGGCATGGATCATTTGGGGAACTTGCTAACCTCCTGGGTCAGGCAAGGAGATGGCAGCCAGGTCCCCTCTGTCCATGACCTCCAAATCTGAGGGCCTATCTGACTCTATTGTCTCCAGGTCAATTCCTGGGAGTAAAACTTTTTCTCAAGGTTTGGCAAAAGTCCTCTTACTCTTCTCTTACTCCCACTAATGTTAGTAGTTAAAAAACAATGAGACTTAGTTTTTCTTAATACCTTTGAGAGGCTTCTCAAACAAAACCAAATATAGAACGAGCAAGTGCTCTGTTAGACTTTATGATTAGTAGCTTGGAACCTATGTCAGTGACCATCACAGGCAGCAGGCAGCAGGTGCAGTGATTAGGGCTAGGGAACATTCAGACTCTCCTAAAATCTTCTTAGGTCTACACTCTTCTGAGGCCACAGGATGGACTGGCTTTGACTCCATGTTTCCCATCAGGAAAAGTTTTGTCATAACCTGCAAATACAGTCAAAGTTTATCAGTATGGAAGAATTGCAAGCTTGTTATGAAACCTGACCAAAGGTGGCACACAAAATAAATGGAAGAAGGGCCTGGAATTCAACAAGTGCAAAAATAAAGGGAGAGGTGTAGAAATTCTCTCTGAGTAAAGAGCTGAAATCATTATCCAAATCTTGCTTTCAAGATTATTGTTATAATTTTTATCAATGATTTTGCTTTTCCTTCAGTTATAAAAGTCATACATGTTCTTGTAGAAATTTTTTAAAATGCAGTAAATTATATAGGATCATATAAAAATCACTTGTGTTCCATCCTCTTAGAAAAAAGATTGCTATTGTTTTGTCACTAAGTCGTGTACAACTCTTTGTGACCCCATGGACTGTAGCCCGCCAGGCTCCTCTGTCCATGGGATTTCCCAGGCAAAATGAACCACTGTAAAATATTTTTATGTAATTTGTTATAATCTTTTTCCTCTTTGGATAAAGCATATATATATATACACACATATACATATATACATATATATGTAATATACATACATACACGTAGTATCATGTGAACCCTATTGATTCTTAGCCTCTTTTATCTAAAACATATGTTATTAAATATTTTTCTTCATCATTATTTTTTTTGTGACTATATAACATTATTTACTGGGATATGTATATACCATTTTAAAACAATTCTGTCTACAAATCCTTTATTATTATTATTATTATTATTATTTTGACTGTGCCATGCAGCTTGCAGGATTATAGTTCCCTGATCAGGGATAGAACTCATGCCCCCTGCAGTGAAAATACAGAGTTTTAACCAGTAGACCTCCAGGGAATTCCCTGCCATTTAAAAATTTTACCCTTTCAGTACTGATGGACATTTAGGTAGCTTCTAATCTTTGCTATTATAAAGGATCCTTTGATAATCAGTCTTCTATGCAACTATTCTTCCAAGTCTTGCTTTATAGGAAAAATAGGCTTTAGAATCTGGAGACTTAAGAGTATCTAAGTCTGTTTTCATTGCTCCATTTAAGAGAGATCCTATTCCATGATGACCTCATGGCTGTGTTTAGGCTTGTTTCAAATGGTCCCCTTATGCCTTTGAATCGTATTTTTGAAGAAAGGATCTATGTTTCTATAGAAATAGACAGTGAGTATGAGTGACTAGGCTTTCTCATGTGATGATGTCTGGTTGTTTAAGGAAACCATGGGAACAATGGCAATAATGGAGCCACTGGCCATGAAGGGGCCAAAGGTGAGAAAGGAGACAAAGGTGACCTGGGACCACGAGGGGAGCGTGGGCAGCATGGCCCCAAAGGAGAGAAGGGCTACCCAGGGATTCCACCCGAACTGCAGGTAAACCATCTTGGCAAGTCTCCAGATGACCCTTAGGGTCCAGGAGTCAGAAGGCTTGAGTGTTTTTTCATCCTCAGTGTTGAGTAAACAAACCCTGTCTCAATTTGTTCGTCTCAATTTTTTTCACCATGGGATATTTGCCTAAGACCGATGCTGTCAAAGTGTTTTGAAATCATTCTTAAGGAGAAGAGAAATGTATGAAGGGTGAAATTCAGCACCCTCTTTAGACCAAATACAGAGTAACCCTGAACATCAGCTAATTTCCATTTTCCAAATGAAAAGGTATGTGCAATAAAAAGATTTTTGGCAACTTGAATATATAAACTTTTAGATGCATGAAATATTATTAGACATTTGACCATCCCACTTATTTATCAATTCTGTTGCATTTGCATGTTTAGGTCACATAGATAGACATTAATGTACAAATACTGCTTTCTATCAAACCAGTTTCTGTGGCATTAATTTTTATTTAAATTTTCTCATCAGTATCTTCTTTATCACTAAAGACATTCTGAGCCATTCACCTACAGATTTCCAGACCAGACCATATTCACTTCAGCTTAAAGTTTTAAAAATTCATTTATGAGGCTATCATTGGACATTTTAATCTCAAGCCCAACTACCCATTTATCTGTTATTTCTCTTTTAAGTGATCTTCCAAAATGCTTGTTGTCAGTAACACTTAAAACTTGCAAATGTGAGGTTAGGTCACACCAAGAAAATTACTAAGTCTGAGTTGTTTATTTATTTATTTGGTTAATATTTTAAAAATGGATTCTTCCAAGAAACACCTATCAACATTGAAAACTAGCATTTTATATCGCTTGTTTCTGGCTGAAATGTCTTCCTGAAATAATAACTTGTGATTAAAATTAAGTAATTGAGAGAATATACTGATGAAATAAAATTTATATTTTAAAGCAAGTCAAGGAAAGTTTATACATAATATTTTCTCTGCCCATTTGGGCCTCCTCTCTCCCCTTTACTGTGCATTGCACATCTGCATTATGCATTAACCAGACTGCGCCACTGGCAGAAATACCTACTTGACCATAAAGCTCAATTTCTCTTCTTTTGACAGCAGACATGTAACTCCTTAGAAGATACTACTACTTATTTACAACCTTATTAATGTTACTAGCTATATTACTTGTATTCCACCTATTTTACAAGATTATTGTTTCTTGCATTACCAGTGTGTGACTGAGTCTCTGATAAAAATAGTGATGACTAGGGAACTTGAAACAATTAACCAAATAAACAGTTCTGTTAAATCAATGACTGTAATAGATACGGGAAGAAGCAACAAGGAGGAACCATTTCCTGGACCATTACAGACTAGTAAGGCAGGTGGTCCAGAGGCTATTGGCTACTGTTAAGTGGGCCTCGTCCAGTAACAGTACCTGGAGTGTCTTATCAAGGAAATCTTGGCTTGGCCTTGGAATGAGCATCCCTAGGGCAATGGGAGAGTTGGTCACAAAATGCCTCCCAAACCTTGGTTGAAATTAAGGGCAAAAGGGAAACGATTATAAAATAAAGAGTGCTGCCCACCAGCCAGTTCTATAAGAACCAAATTGTTAGCGACTGCAGTCGTTGACCTACAATATACCCTGAAAGGAATTCAAGGTGACTGCTGGGGTCCAGCCCCAGCAGGATCCAGGGGAACCCTCAGGATGAACGGCGTCAGCGAGAGAGACACGTAGGACCGGCCTTGATGGGGCCAAGTCTGCGAGGGAGAGAGAGAGAGAGAGAGAGAGAGAGAGAGAGAGACCAGACCAGGATATGCAGCAGAGTCTGGCAGTTGCTTTATTTTTCACCGTAGCCTTTATACCCTAAGTTGGTACATTTCTAAGGGGCAGATAAGCATACAGACTTAGTTTAACATTACATCAGCTTGTCCTTCACGAAACCAGGTGTGCTCTGTATATTTTTTGTTTATGAGAGTCTTTTCCATAGATTTTTTGTACATTATCTTCTGGCCTTGAGCTTAGCAGAAAACAGAAAATTGGCAGTCTCATGGTACAGCAAGTTGCAACATAATAGAAATACAATCCTGTTAACATAAAAGTCAGTCTTTTTGCAGAAGTTCTCAGCTAAATTTATCTAAAAAGTTTAACACACAAAGACTCTGTGGCTCTGGAGAGGCAGCCCCTGTTTAGCACTCTTGGTTAAAATTAACAATTATCTTATTGTTTTTACACTAGGGCTGAACTCTTATTTTACTAGATCTCCAACTATATTAACAATAGTTTCCACTGCACAACCTCAGTACATCAACATCAATCAAACGTTGATCTAATAACCACTTTTAAAACAATATTTTTTGTATTCTCTAATAGGGCGTCCTCACCCCCGCAAAGGGCTCTGTGCCTATTAGGGCCCGTTTTATGGTTAATCTCTATGTATAATATCTTTTGGCTTTCAGGCCTGTTGACAATTTATGGCTTGCACCTGGTGCAACTTTAAGCAACTTCAGGAGCCAACCCTGTCTTTTTTGTGGTTAATCTATTTTCTTTCTATTAGGTGTCATCTCTATGGAAACTAGATAGGATTACATTTTTTACAGAACAGAAAATGCAAAGGATTGCAAAAACAGCAGATATGGCACAAAATAGGCTCTTAGTCCAAAAGTTAATTACCTGCAAAAAGTCACCAGCTAATCTCTATCTGAACTATTTTTTATTAGGCACATTTGTGGCTATAATATTTGTGGAGCTTTTCTCACCCCGCAGAGGGACCTATGCTTAATAGTTTCTTTTGTTAGCTTACTGTGCTTAGGATGTTTAGAACAATCATGAGCATTTTGTGCAATGAGAGCACATATTTATCAAACAAGCCAGAATGCCAGCAAAAGGGTTTGAATTGAAGCATTTCCTTCATCTCTGGCCCCTTCATAGGGTACCAGCGTCCAGGAGATTTATTAATTAGGGTTTTAAGTTGGTCCTCATTCAGTGAAAGAGGAGCAAGAGAGCTCTTGGCAGGCAACACAAGAATCTGCAACAGGGCAAACAAGACCAACAACAGAAAAGGGGGGAGGATATAGGGTGGGGTAGAGGCTGAGGCCAACCTGGAGGGTCCCTTATCCTAGACGGCCTTGCCTGTCAGGTTTTTTCCTCATGACCTCGTCACGGGCGGGACCTCCCATTATGGCTCCCGGCAGGTGACAATCAGGATTAAGTACTTTGTGCTCTGGGAAAACTGGCAGAATTGGCCCTCAGACAGGTAAACCTTTTCAGGAGAGAATCTTATGGACCCAGTTTCCTGCATCTTCCCACACTTAGAAAAGCCCTGAAACCAGTGACTAAGACGTCTGATCCTCGAGAATAGCAGTCACATTCTACTGAGATGTGTGCTTGATGGCACGTACCCCTTCACTGAAACCACATACACACTGGTTTCTCCCCCAACCCCGTTACCTCTTTACAACAGTCCTCAGGATTTTCTGAAAGACTGTCTCCTGGGTTAGAATCCTCAGGTTGGCTCTAATAAAACTTTCCAGTTTCTTTCATAGATTATTAATGTTTTCATGAACAATACTATAACATGAGAAACTTTTAAAGAACTAGAAATTACAGTAACTCTATCTGAAAGATCAATGGGGGGAAAACTGCCCTTTATTTGAGCACATGTGGTAGTTGCTTGCCCTTGGATAAATTCCATCATTTTTCTGGGTCTCATGTTTTTTTAAAGGGTAAACTAAGAGGTCCTGTGTGTTATTCAACCAGTGTTTGTGTTTTTGTAACTTTTTAATGAATGCTGTTTAATAATTTTAATAACCTGGGGTCTGTGTGCAGGTATAAATTTAAAAAGAAAAGGAGACAGATACAGCTGCCCAGGTTATTGTTGTTGCTAGTCATTTGCTCAGCTGTATCTGACTCTTTGTGACCCCATGGACTGCTGCACACCAGGCTTCCCTGTCTAGGTTATAGGTACCTAATAAGATGGATGATAAACATTCTCAAGGTTAGAAATTAACCCAAATCTGTGAATGGTTATATTCTAGTTAAGGGGCCCTGTAGTAGCCAGTTTAAGGGAGAACACCTTGGCAGCTGTTACCTTTGCTCTGTCAGCTTCTTAACCCTAAAACCATAATATGATCACTTGGGAGAACTACATTCACACATTTTGAAGGAATCCTTAAAGAGGATAGAAGATTGGTCTTAGGCAGATTGTAAAGGAGGGTGACTTCTGGCCCTTGATCCCCATTCCTAAATTTTTTGTCTGATGTCACCCCTTCTTCATCCTTCTGCATCCAGTGCCCTCATGTGGTCCTTCTGACTGCCCAAATCCTTTATGTGTTGATTCTCCCAGGCCTGCCTTCCCAGTCTACCCAAAGTCTTCCAGAACTTCACGTTATTTGCTCTTTCTTCTCTCATTCTTCTCTTTTAAAACTTCCATTCATTCAAGAAGATAATCCCCCCAAATTAAAGAACTTACTGATCTAGGGGTTTCTCTGGTGGCTCAGTGATAAAGAATCTGCCTCCCAGTGCAGGAGACCAAGGTTCGATCCCTGGCCTGGGAAGATCCTACATGTGATGGAGTAACTAAGCCTGTGTTCCACAACTACTGAGCCAGCACTGTAGAGCCCACGCTGCAACTCCAAGCCCCCTTTTGCAACTACTGAAGCCTGTGCACCCAAGAGTCCATGTTCTGCAACAAGAGAAGACATTGCGATGTGAAGCTCATGCACCACACTAGAGAGTATACCCCAATCCTTGGAACTAGAGAAAAGAACATGCAGCAATGAAGAACCAGCACAGCCAAGAAATAATTTTTTTTTTTTAAAAAGAAGTTATTGATTTAATTCACACTCAGTTTCAATGTCTCCTTTGGACAGGGAATTGGTTTTGACTTTCAAATGTGACTCTCCAGTAGTGTTACAATATCCATGTGTGGGTTATTCCCATATCACCGAGCAATTCTCTGATACCACCTAGATGTCCTATGTGTGTGTGTGTGTGTGCTAAGTCACTCAGTCATGTCTGACTCTTTGTGACCCCATGGACTGTAGCCTGCCAGACTCCTCTGTCCATGGGATTCTCCAGGCAAGAATACTGGAGTGGCTTGCCATTTCCTTCTGCAGGGGATCTTCCCAACTCAGGGATTGAACCCACGTCTCCTGCACTGGCAGGTGGATGCTTCACCACTAGCACACCACCGGGGAAGCCGATGTCTTACAGTTCAGCTCAATTCTGACCCTTAAGAGCTCAGCCCTTTGAGACTGCTCCACACTTCCCCTACTTTAGGCACCAATCCAAGATAAGGTTGTCACCTGTGCTTCTGTCTGGCTATAGATCAAAGGTTCCAAATGACCCCCTCATTGGATTTGATTAATGTACTAAAGAGGCTCACAGAAGAACTCAGAGAAACATTTTACTTACTTTCTCACCAATTTATTATAAAAGGATATAACTGAAGAGCAGCCAGATGGAAGAGATGCATAAGGCAAGGTATGGAGAAAGGGGGCTGAGAGGCACTCTCCCCAAATGTCCATGTGTTCACCAACCTGGAAACTCTCCAAAACTTGTCTTTTGGGTTTTTATGAAAGCTTCATTATTCAGGCATATTCAATCACTAGCTACTGGATTCTCTGTCCAGGCCCTGTCTTCTCCGCAGAGATCTGTGGGGAAGGGTTGGGAGGGGGGAGGTACGGGGGATGGGAGGCATAGCTCAGTTCAGTTCAGTTCAGTCGCTCAGTCGTGTCCGACTCTGTGACCCCAAGGACTGCAGCACTCCAGGCTTCCCTGTCCATCACCAACTCGCAGAGCTTACTCAAACTCATGTCCATTGAGGTGGTGATACCATCCAACCATCTTATACTCTGTCATCCCCTTCTCCTTCTGCCCCTAATCCCTCCCGGCATTAGGGTCTTTTCCAATGAGTCAGCTCTTCTCATGAGGTGGCCAAAGTATTGGAGTTTCAGCTTCAGCATCTGTCCTTCCAATGAACACCCAGGACTGATCTCCTTTAGGATGGACTGGTTGGATCTCCTTGCAGTTCAAGGGACTCTCAAGAGTCTTCTCCAGCACCACAGTTCAAAAGCAATTCTTCGGCTCTCAGCTTTCTTTATAGTCCAACTCTCACATCCATACATGACCACTGGAAAAACCATAGCTTTGACTAGGCGGACAAAATAATCTCTGCTTTTTAATATGCTGTCTAGGTTTGTCGTAACTTTTCTTCCAAGGAGCAAGTGTCTTTTAATTTCTTGGCTGCAGTCACCATCTGCAGTGATTTTGGAACCCAAGAAAATCAAGTCTCTCACTGTTTCCACTGTTTCCCCATCTATTTGCCATGAAGTGATGGGACCAGATGCTCTGATCTTAGTTTTCTGAATGTTGAGTTTTAAGACAACTTTTTCACTCTCCTCTTTCACTTTCATCAAGAGGCACTGAGAGTTCAAAACTTTCAGTTGGCTCTACAGGCAACCAGACCCTCCTGAGGGGCTTTCCCACAGTTACCTCATTAACATAAAAAGATACACTTTGATTGTCCTTAACACTTAGGAAATTCTGAGGATTTTAGGAGGTCTCTCAAAACTGAGGGACAAATATTAGATATCTACTTATCATAAATCATAATGTCATAGGTGTCTTTTATGGAAAAAACACAGGATAAACAAAATTAAAAAGTTGTTTGGCTGAAGGGCTTTTCAGATTCTTTAGTATATGCCAATGGGCATTTAATAACTGTACATAGAAGATTTTGTCAAAATTTTCCAGTATTATTTGCTAATAGAATTTTAATATCTCAAAAAGCCTTTCTAATGTTCACTGAAACCCATGCTCACAACTATTGATATATACTGTCATTCCAGTGGCTGCATAGCATTAAAATGTTAAAAATCACCATGATTCAATTTTTCTCCATAGATTAATGTTCATATTATTTCTACTCTTGCTGTTACAAATATTGTTGAAATAATACTTGTCCTGAAACCTTGTTTCTCTAAGATAAATTGCCTTTTAATTAACCTCTAATTCTTTCCTTAGATTGCATTCATGGCTTCCCTGGCAACTCACTTCACCAATCAGAACAGTGGGATCATTTTCAGCAGTGTTGAAACCAACATCGGAAACTTCTTTGATGTCATGACTGGGAGATTTGGGGCCCCAGTATCAGGTGAGAGGCAAAAATAAATGAATGGATTAATCAATCTAGCAACCAAGAAGGGGAAGGAAGGAAGGAAGGAAGAGAGGGAGGAGGGGAAGGAAGGGAGAGGGAACAAAGAAAGACATGAAGGGAGTTGAGTTCTCTGTGATTCTGGTTAAAACATACATATATATATAACATACACACACACACACAGGTGTATACACATACATACACACACACACATAAATATACACATATATACACATACATGGGGCTTAGACAATAAAGAATCTGCCTGCTATGCAGGAGACTCAGGTTTGATCCCTAGGTCAGGAAGATCCTCTGGAGAATGAAATGTCAACCTGTTACCGAAAGGGTGGGGGTGGGGGGTGGAGGAGTCTGGCTGCTTGCCGCCAATAAACAGGCCAGGGGTGGAAAGGAAAGTTAGCTTTATTTCAGATGCCAGCAACTGCCCATCCCCACCCATCCCCACCCCAGGCAACCAGTGGGGCAAGAACTTTTATATACAGAAGGAGGAGGTTACCTGCAGAAACAGCACAGTCAGCTCTGACAGTCATCTTTAGTCATCTGACCAACATCATCTTGATTGTTGTAGGTACAGTTAATCTTCAGTTCCTGGTTTCCCAGGTGGCGCTAATGGTAAAGAACCTGCCTGCCAATGCAGGAGACACAGGAGATGTGGGTTTGATCCCTGGGTCAGGAAGATCCCCTGGAGGAGGGCATGGCAACTCACTCTAGTATTCTTGTCTGGTGAACTGCATGGATAGAGTAGCCTGACAGGCTATAGTTCATGGGGTCGCAAACAGTTGGACATTACTAAGAAACTAACACTTTCACTTTCATACATACACATATGTATATGTGTGTGTAAATACATATACATATATGTGTATATATGCTATATATATATATATAATGATAATTTTTTCCTTGTTGGATTTCAAAATAAATAAATTAGAATCTGAAAAGACAAAAACATTTAAAAAAAATGATGACCATGTTTACTTACATTCTTAACTCTCATTTGAACTGAGAGTTCCAATGAGAGGGCACAGTTATCTCTGACTTGAAAAACCCTTTAGATTATATTCTCACAATTTAAATGTGTCATAACTGAGCTCATTGCAATTTAAACATGTCATAACTGTGTTCATCCCTTCGCCTTGACCCCCAAGGAAGGTCACATCATTGTTTAAAAACATTAAAAAATTTTTTTTGAGTACTTCTGTACTCAATTCCTATTGCTGCTGTAACAAATCACCACAATCTATGTTTAAAACAACACAAAATTATTCTCTTACAGTTCTGGAGATTGGTAGTTCAGAAACGGTTCAGCTGGGCTGAAGTCAAGGTGTAGACAGTGCGGGCCCCTCTGGAGGCTCTAGCGCCTTGCCTCTTCCAGCTTCCAGAGGCTGACGCCAGCCCCTGTGTGTCGGCCACAACATCTCAGGCTCTGCTTCCCTTGTCATGTCACTTTGTCTTCTCAGATTCTGACCTCCTTGGCTCTTTCATAGAGATGGTGTGATTACCTTGGGCCTACCTGGACAATCCAGGATGATCTCCCCATCATAAAACCTTAAATTTAATTACACCCGCAAAATCTCTTTTGCCATATAAGGCAACAGTCACAGATTCTGGGGATTTTAGGACGTGAGTATGGATGCGTGCATGCTAAGTCACTTCAGTTGTTCCAACTCTTTGCAACCCCATGAACCATAGGCCGCCAAACTCCTCTGTCCATGGGATTTCCCAGTCAAGAATACAGGAGTAGGTTGCCATGCCCTCCTCCAGCAGATCTTCCTGACCCAGGGATCAAACCCAGGTCTCGTATATCTACCTTCTGCATGGGCAGGCAGATTCTTTATCTCTCGTGCCACCTGGGAAGCCCAGACACGAGCATACATGGAAGCTGTTATTCAGTCCCCCACAAATTCTTACTTCTTGTGCCATAAGTTTCTTCAAGCTCATATTCCATTTTCTTCTGTCCCAGCTCTGGAAATACTCATTTTTCCAAGGAGCCCTGGTTCCTTTTATTGGGGAGTAGTATTTAGAACAACCCACTCCAGTGTTCTTGCCTGGAGAATCCCAGGGACAGCGGAGCCTGGTGGGCTGCCGTCTATGGGATCGCACAGAGTCGGACAGGACTGAAGTGACTTGGCAGCAGCAGCAGCAGCAGCAGTATTTAGAAACAAAGACCCATGCTAAACATACTCATTGCTCTGGAGATGTCACCACTTCTGGGTCCTATCCATGGGCAGGGCTAGGAAATGTACATATATAGTAATCATGAGTGCATGCATAACTATATTTATTTTTCTATCTACCTATCTTGTGTGTTAAAAAACAAAAAGAAACATGAGTTAATTCTGATACCTCTGACTCAAATCCAGCACCCCTGGGTTCATCCTAGCATCCTCTTTGTTTCTTTGTAACTTTTTCTTTGACAAGGAGAATCCTAACTCTCTTAATCTGTAACATATTTACTTATTTGTTGAACCTTAGTATACAAATAAAGTAGTTAAACAATTGCACACCCATGTCCCGTGAAAAACAAATTTACCAACTAAGGTGTAATGTTTGTGCACATTTTTTTTTCTTTTTATGCTATCTAGTCAAAATGCCGTCTTTAAAACCCTTGCTCTTGTTGTTTAGTGACTAAGTTGTCTCCCCAACTCTTTTGCAACCCCATGGACTGTAGCCTACCAGGCTCCTCTGTCCATGGGATTTCCCAGGCAAGAATACTGGAACGGGTTGCAATTTCCTTCTCTAGGGGAGCTTCTTGACTTAGGGATGAAACCCACATCTCCTGCATTGGCAGGCAGAGCTGAGCCACCTGGAAAGCCCTTAAAACCGATCATCTTTTTGCCTCATGCTCTTTAGTTCTGTTACTTCATTGATTTTATAATACAGTTAGATTCACTTGTCATAATCTTATCTTGAGATTCTCTGATATTCTACTTGAGCTTTTAAAATTCTGTATGCAGCAAAATGTATTCTTTGTGATGTACAGTTCTACGGGTTTTGACAAGTGCATAGAGGTATGTCTCCATCACTATAGTTTCAAACAGAACAAGCTTTCATCTCCCAGATTCCTTGTGCTATCTCTTTGTAGTCAACTTCTGTGAACTACAACCCCTGAAAATGACTGATTGATTTTCCATCCCTAGAGCTCTAAAATATCATATAAATGGAATTGTCATACAGTCTTTTGGTATTAAATAGTAGAATATAAGTTACTTAGCAAAATGAATTTAATATTTATCCATATCTATGTATGAATCAGCAGTGTGTTCCTTTTTCTTGTTATGTATTTCACTGAGTGGCAATATTAGTTTGTTTATCCATTCATGAGTTAAAAAACAATTTAGATTATTGGTGAATTGACCCTTTATCATCATATAATGTTTCTATTTGTCCTTAATAATATTTCTAAAGTCTACTTTGTTTGTTCCCTGGTGGCTCAGCTTTAAAGAATCCACCTGCCAATGCCTACCAAGCAGGAGACATAGGTTAAATCCCTGGGTCAGGGAGATTCCTTGGAGAAGGGAATAGCTACCCAGTATTCTTGCCTGGGAAATCCCATAGACAGAAGAGCCTGGCAGGCTACAGTCCATGAAGTCTCAAAAGAGTTGGACATGACTTTGTGACTAAAAAACCAAAAACTACTTTGCTTAATACATTACAGCTTCTTCAGTTTTCTTTTGGATAGCATTATGTATATGTATATATATAATATGTAATATTATTTATATTATTATAAATAAGCCAGTCAATGAACTTATTTTATCTTTCTCACTTTCTTAATTTTTAACTTTTGCTAGTTGAATCATTTGTACATTGTCAAGGTATAAAATAATTGCATTTTAGTTTATCCTCTTCTTATCCTCTTATTATCTTCTTATCCTCTTATTATCCTCTTCTATAATTGGAACTTATCCTGTGGTTATGTATATTCACTGTTCACCATTTGTCATTTTGCCAAAGTTTCCCAAACATCTCTTTATTAGCTAAACTTTGTCCTTTAATTAGAGATTCCCTAATAGCTCAGTTGGTAAAGAATCTGCCTGTAGTGCAGGAGACCCTGGTTTGATTCCTGAGTTGGGACGACACCAGGTCTAGAAAAACATGAGATCAGCCTTGCACTTGCCAGTTCCTTTGCCTCTTATTTGCTGGCAGATTCCAGGATCCACCACTGCAGAAGGACTTTTCACACTTTCTGTACTTTATCTAGCAAACTTCCTCCCAAACATAACTTTTGCTTTATCTCAGCTCTGCTTGAGGGAGCTCCTTTTCAGCATCAGTACTTCAGAGTGACACTTCTGTGTTGGGGGTGGGGGAGGGCACTTTTCTGGGAATTGTTTGAGATCTGCTGCCACTTGGCCTCCTCAAAATTCCCTGCCCACCTCCCTGTTGCCTCCACGTGACTCTGCCTGCTATCGCTGACATATGACAGCACTTAACTGATGCTTTAAGTTGATTGATTTTCTTTCCAGTCTCCTAGTTTTGCAGAGAATGGATATTTTTGGTGCTTGTTTTCAACTTTCTTTGTCTTTGTCTATGGCATTGAGAAGGAAAAGAAGAAAATTCTGATGGAGGCAGTGGCCATGTTAGATTTGTCACAAATACTTTTAATGTGTGCCTTGATTTATTTTTCTACCCAGCTGAAATCAGAAATGAACTGACATATGAAGTGAGAAGCAATCTTTTATCACCCTTCAGTCAGCTTTAAACTGTCTTATGTGATTTTCTGTTCTGAAAATTTATGTTAAATTTTCCTATAACTGTTCTGTTAAACACTCCTAGATATGCCCAATGAGTGGTTCCATTGCTTTCAATGATTTTATAATTGAAGCTCAAGGATTTAGTTGGTTTTTAGAATTTTCTTGGGCTGGACATAACTGTTTAAACTTCAAGTTGATTATAAAATGACCATCTGAGAGTTATGGGACAGAGAAAGTTGAATTTCACATGAAGATGTGAAAACCAGAGTGAAAATATATTGTCTCTTGCAGAGAAAAGCCATGTGTGGATGTAATATAGATGCACTTTTATATTTCCAATTCTAATCATTTCATTTATTCACCATCTGGTTTCTTAGTGTTTCTAAAATACCTCTACATCTATTTTTTTAATAGTAGTCATCATTTTTCTTTTTTCAGGAAAAGTAATATTTTTTTCTGTCATTTTGATTTCCACTTTATCTTCTTGAGGCATTGAAAATTGTGTGTGTAAGTAATAAGAAGTTTTGTAAAATGCAAAAAACTGCACACATAGAAATTACTTTATTTGAGTCTCTGATTTCTATCTGCCTTTATGTTTCATCTGTAGATCCATCTTTAGGCATATGAATGGGCATGGCTTATTTTTGTACTGTATCCTTTATTCTCAGCACATTGAAAATGCAAGCTTGGCTCTAAATTAAGCAAAATCATACATCTCAATGGACATGAGTTTGGATAAACTCTGAAAGTTGGTGATGGACAGGGAGGCCTGGTGTGCTGCAGTCCATGGGATCACAAAGAGTCAGACATGACTGAGCGACTGAACTGAACTGAACTGACACCTCTGTATGTGGTTCAACTTGACTCAGAGGCAGAGGGATCAACATGGTAGCCTTATAGCTTCTCTTTTACTTGATTGCACCTTTGGAAAACAGCATAGAACTGTGTGGTGCTTTTTTTTTTTTTTTTTCCTTCTAGATGTTTCTGGGTTTTTCTTTCACAAAGTATACTATGGTTTGACTGTGTTCCCCCAAAACTCACACACAATGAAAACCTGATGCCCAAGGTGATTGTATTAGGTATCACAATGAACTCTTATAAATCGAATTAGTGCCCCCAGAGAAGGGACCCCACGGAGGTCCCTAACCCATTCTGCTATGAGAGGACACAGTTAGAACTCAGTGACCTATAAGAGGGCCCTCACCTGCCTTGGGATTCCAGCCTCCAGAGCTGTGAGGAATAAATTTGTTGCTATTTCTAAGCTACTCAGTCTGTTTGGGGCTTCCCAAGTGGCGCAGTGGCAGAATCTGCCTGCCAATGCAGGAGATGCAAGAGACCTGGTTTCAATCCTTGGGTTGGGAAGACCCTTTGGAGGAGGAAATGGCAACGCACTCCAATATTCTTGCCTGGGAAATCCCATGGACAGAGGACCCTGGCCGGCTACAGTCCATGGGGCCGCAGAGAGTCAGACAAGTCTGAGCAGCTGAGCATGAGCAGTCTGTTGTGTTTTGTCATAGCAGCTCAGATGCATTAAGGCAAGGCCGTTAGTTTAAACGTGTAACTCGGAAATCAATAAGAATGTGATGCTTTATGTTCTTTCATCTTTCTAAAATGCACTCTCAAAACCAAGATCATTTGAAGTTGGGAAGATTTTCCTTTTCATTCTTCTCTCTACTATTGGATTCCTCTTAATCTTTCAGTAAAAGTATTTTCTAAACTGGTATTTAAAGTGAATCAGGTATACTAAGTTGCTTTCAATTAGTAACCCTAGGCCCTTACAGGAAAACTAACATATTTTAAAGTGTGTTGGTGTTTTTTAAATGAAGAGGGTTCTTATTTTTCGTAGCAAGGTCATGCTGCTCAGTCAAAGTTCAATCTATTTATTGTACATAATTTCACCTACTTACAGTGAATAACATGAGAAATTGCTGCAGCCATTAGAAGTGATGAACATTTCTCTGTGCTATATGACTTCCTTATCTTTAGTTAATGGCAGTGTTGTTCTTGGGTCATTTTGTCAGGCCACAGAAGGCCACGGGTGCCTCCATGCTGGGCTTTCTACTGCATCTATATATGTTCTGAGGAAGGTACTGCTGATGGTTACTCTAAACCTAGGGGACAGGCTTTTATACTTTATTCTATGCACTGAGAAAGCCTCATAAAAATTTAAAGCAGTTTGAAGGTGTAAGCAGATAAATGGATTCTCATAGGAATAAAGGCCAAGAAGAACCTACATATCAGGAATTCCCCAGTGCTCCAGTGGCTGAGACTCTGTGCTCCCAGTTCAGGGACCCGGGATCCAATCCCTGGTCAGGGAACCAGATCCCACATGGCAGAACTAAGAGTTCTCATGCTGAAACTAAAGATCTCACATGCCGCAATGAAGATTGAAGATCCTGAGTGCTGTAACTAAGACCAAGGACGGCCCCACCCCCGCACAAAACACACACACACACACACACACACACACACACACACACACACACACACACACGGGCTTCCCTGATGGCTCAGATGGTAAAGAATCTGCTTTCAATACAAGAGACCCAGTTTCAATTGCTGGGAAGGGAAGATTCCCTGGAGAAGGGAATGGCCTGGAGAATTCCATTGATAGAGGAGCCTGGTGAGCTACAGTCCATGTGGTTGCAAAGAGTCGGACAGGACTGAGCGAGTAACATTTACACTTTCAACAAAACAAACAAACAAACAAACAACCAAAAAAGAACCTACATACCACTTAGAATAGCAACAAATGAGATGTGAAGTCCTGTGATATATCTCCTTGCTATCTCCCAGTCCTCAGTGTTCAATAGTTAACATAAATGTGGATTCATATCTACCTCTTTCAGGTGTGTACTTCTTTACCTTCAGCATGATGAAGCATGAGGATGTTGAGGAAGTGTATGTATACCTCATGCACAATGGCAACACAGTCTTCAGCATGTACAGGTAAGTGGTCTTTCCTGCTGTAGGTATCCATGCTGCCATTGTTTGCTTAAAGGATGGCAATGGACGTGAATAGGATTCAACAGAGACCGGCACAGACTTTGCTGTCATCCAGAGCTCCCATATACCAGTATATGATCAGATTCTTGTAATTCTTTGTGGGGCAGTGAATCTGATAAACTTGAGCATACGCAGGTTGATAAGAGGTCTTGCGCTAATTACTAGCAATGCTCATCATAACTAATTATTTGCCTTCTTTTCTTAGCTCTTTCTTTCTTTCCTTCTCTCTCAGGCTTTCCTTCTCCTTTCCTACTCTCTGCTCCCTTTTCCTAGAGTTAGCTCTCTTGATGGCCTTCTCTATCATCCCTGGAGCTGGCAGATTAAGAGTTAGGAACCAGTCTCCCTCTTTAGGCTATGCTGCAACTCTGATGGTTATCTGAGCAACCTGGCCCTAAGGTTCCTTGGGAAAAGTCCATATAAAAAAGAAAAAATGCAGTTTGCTCTGATGTAAGCTTAAGATGTAGAGAAGAGGCAGAGAGCCAACACCTTTCCCATAATTAAATAAATGGGTGTTGAGAAACTGTGAAAAACTTTGTGTTTGCTATCTTTTTTAAAAATTTTTTGATGATTTGTGGGGATTGCCATCTTTTTTTTCTTCTTTTTTTTCTTTTGGAGCCTGGCCTCTAGTAAGATGGTGTATTTGAAAAGCCAAAAGAGAAAATATGAGTTAGATAGGTGAAACTGCTACAACAAAGAGATCTAGAAGATTGTGGCTTGAACATATTAGAATTCTATTTTTCTTGGCTGGTTCCAGGTTGGGGAAGGATGGGGTAGAAAGAGTGGAGGGGAATGTGTGGAAGTTGGATGGAGGATTGCTCCAACAGGTTTCTAAGGGATGTGGGCTGATAAAAGCTTTTCTGCCATCTATAAAACTGACTCCCAAATTTTCACTGGTCATTATCTTTGCCACAGTCAGAAGGTGGAAAGAACAACAAGCTTATAGTACATTTTTATGCATCAGACATTCTATTCCAAGTTACCACATTTTCCCAAATGGTTTTCTCTAACATGACAGGGATCTCCAGCTTTGAAGCCCACAATATCTATTTCCTCATTGTTCCATCCCTGACCATGAGCTGATACATGTTTTAATTTGGGTTAGGGCAGCACCCTTCTTTAGATACAAATTCTAAAGTTAGTTAAGGTGGATTGAACTGCTCTAACATTGACCCAAGGGCTTGAACATGATAGAAATTTCTTTTCATGCCACAATCTTTAAGCACTCAGGCTTCAAAAGGTTTCCAAATTCATTCTGGTCATTGTCATTAGCATTCCACACAGTTGTAATAAGGAAAGATCAAGGGGGATTGTTTGTGGGAGTTTTACTGGCCAGTTCTATAAGTTGCACATATAATTTCTGCTCATGTGTCATTTAGAGAATTTAATCCAGTTTATACCGAGAATCCCAGGGACGGGGGAGCCTGGTGGGCTGCCGTCTATGGGATCACACAGAGTCGGACACGACTGAAGTGACTTAGCAGCAGCAGCAACATACCTAAATGTATGGGACTCTGGGAGAGAAGGGGGATAGATTTTGGTTAAGAGCTGACTATTCTCTTCAAAGACTAAGTAGTTGGTGCTTTTTCTTTTTCCTTCTAGCTATGAAACAAAGGGGAAATCAGATACATCCAGCAACCATGCAGTGCTGAAGCTGGCCAAAGGGGATGAGGTGTGGCTGAGAATGGGCAATGGTGCTCTTCATGGGGACCACCAGCGCTTCTCTACCTTTGCAGGCTTTCTGCTCTTCGAAACTAAGTAAAACTATGAATAGACCAGCTCCACTTTGGGGAAGACTTATAACTGAGATGGTATTGTCATGATCCAAGGGATTTTGGAGTTGATGGCTCTACATGTTGTATTTAAAAACATTTTTATTGGTTACATTGCTAATCACAGTACAGGTACATCAATAATGTGGGATGACTCAGGGGCTCAGAAGAATAAACCACAAAACAGTCTTCCCAAGAGACCTTGACTAATATACTCAGCAACCTTTATTGCTCTTTTCTAGGCACCTAAAAGAGAATTACCCTCTTCATACAGGTTAGAAATGATTGTTCCCATCAGAAAAGTCATTTGCAAAGAGTTTTGGCTGCTCTAATAACAGCTTTCAGGAACCCTTAAGGTTTGGGGTTCCTCATTCTTTGGAACATTTCAGAGAATAGGGTGCAGTGATTATGATGGGGACAAGAAAAGAATAGGGGGCACTTGCCTGGATCAAGGTACCAGAAATATTTGTAAAGTCTAAACTGGGGAGTAACACTTTGATCCAGTGGGTCAATATTCATGAGTAAAGTAAATATTTTTTAGTAATTCCAGACAGCTTTTAGGTAGCAGAAGTATTCACAGTGTTCACAAGTATTCACAAATAATTGACTCCTTTTTAATAAGGATACTGCTATAAGTAAATCTTGACTTCTAATGGCTTTTATTGTTGAAAATAGAATTTTCCTATGATCCGAAATTGGGCTTATCAGGTCTAGATTATCAGATGGACTCTTTTTTTTCCATTGCATTTCTTACATTACGACAGAGCTCTGTTGACTCTGGCCTACAGTGAGTGTAGGTTCATATTGTGCAAATGTAATCACCTACTTTTCTGTCAGCTTAGAAATTAGCCTAATATTCTTTACACACACTGGCATGGAGTATTTAAGGAATTGTAAACGCAGTCATATGCAGTCAAACTGATGTGTACAAAATATAAGGGCATTTCACTTAGCAGACATATAATAAAATTGCTTAAGCTTTTTTAAAAATAGAAAATTATATGGGAATTCCCTGGTGGTCCAGTGGTTAAGACTCAGTGCTTTCATTGCCTGGCCTGGGTTCAATCCCTGGTCAGGGAACTAAGATCCCACAAGCTGCATAGTGGGGCCAAAAATTTTTTAAAATCTGTGTATTTTAAAAAGTTATATGACTTCTTTGATTACCATATTTAATCAATTTTCACAGAGCAGCCGTGCAGCTAGACTTTTGCCTATTCTGCCCCCAAAAACAATTCTCAAAGGATTAAATTTGCCATGAAAACTATACTCATGAAAATGTGCCATAAGTTCTGATGATAGAACCCCAAATGAGTTAACTTTAAGCAAAGAATTATTGGAATATGCATTTACCTTAATGTTAAATCATATTTAAAATGTACTACAGAGATGTCTATCTAACAAATATTACATAATGAATTCCCTTAGAAGTAACAAGCCCTTAAATTTATTTTCTGTTACAATTTGAATTTTCACAAAGGCTTTTTAACTGTAAGTTTACTTGTATTTGATTACCCCCTATAGCTAGAAGTGGAAATAAAGAATGAGAGCTACCCTGTTAGCTAATTTAATGTGTTCCACATTCCTGTCAGTCTTTGACTCTTTCCTTTTGCTCTTCAAATATTTTGAAATTCTTCCTGAATCCATATGCAATGCTATTTTAAAGTGAAATGGATATTAGCTCTAAGGTGCTTGACTGTAATGTCTTTGTGATTTTGTGTATATTTTCCCTCTCCCACCCCACCCTGGTATGGGGTCATGGGGTTGAAGTTTATTTTTACCAAATTTCAAAACTTTCCTTGAAGTGCATTGCCAATAGATAACTGAATGTTGCTTGTTTCTCATAAGGACTATATATCTAAAGAGCACACATTACTAATAAAGTGATTTAGAGTAAGATATTGACCTGGCTTTAAATAAAACTGAGGCGAGAAAAATGTAACAAGCATTACATGGAAATAAACCCACTTTTGTTAAATGTACTATTTTAGAATGTCTTTAATTAAGTTGAATAATCATGTAATTATAAGTCACTCTGGTTTTATCGGGGGAGTGTGTTATTTCTCGGTTCTGTCTCACTGCAATGGCAGACCAGTGTTATGGCTTAATTGCAGCTCAGTTTTATTTGGCAAGCAAAGGAAAATACATCCATGAGGCCTGAGGGCAGGCCAACCCAAAAGAAGAGAAGGGCTCAATTTTGGTTCCTCTTTTTATGTTTTTTTCGCCTCCCCCTGAGCCTGCCCTATGTAAATTAGGCTAGCCAGGAGGGCTGTTTGTTTCACCTGAAGTTCTCACTCAGGTCCTCAGATGTCAAGAAGCATTTAACAGTAAGATTCTGTGTGCTGTTTCCTATGTCTCTTTTTTCTTTTTTCATTTATTTTTATTAGTTGGAGGCTAATTACTTTACAATATTGTAGTGGTTTTTGTCATACATTGACATGAATCAGCCATGGATTTACATGTGTTCCCCATCCCGTTCCCCCCTCCCACCTCCCTCTCCACCTGATCCCTCTGGGTCTTCCCAGTGCACCAGGCCCGAGCACTTGTCTCATGCATCCAACCTGGGCTGGTGATCTGTTTCACCCTACATAATATACATGTTTTGATGCTGTTCTCTCAAAACATCCCACCCTCGCCTTCTCCCACAGAGTCCAAAAGTCTGTTCTGTACATCTGTGTCTCTTTTTCTGTTTTGCATATAGGGTTATCATTACCATCTTTCTAAATTCCATATATATGTGTTAGTATACTTGTGAGGCTGTGCCATGACAGGCAGCCTAGATTAGGAGTAGGCCTGGTTTTCTGGGGTAACATGATTATCAGGCCACCTGGAGCCAGCCAATCAACATGCGCCTAGCAAACAAAAGGGAACCTATCAGGGGAAAGCTGAAAAAGCCCGCGAACACCCAAGTTTGAAAAAAGCCCGCAAAGGTTTGGGCCAATAAGATTACTTTGCAAACAGGTAACCAATCCACTTAAGCCAGCCACCAACTGCTTATGCACACCCTATAAATTTGGGAAACAGTCTGAGCCCAGGGCTCTCTTACCCTGCACCACTGCGTTGGTTGCGGCAGGAGCCCTGGCTCGAGTCAGTAATAAACTTCCCTTTTTTTGCGAGTTGCATTGTCTTGGAAGCCTTCTCTCTTCCCGCTCGGGGATTCAGACATCGGGCATAACATACTGTATTGGTCTTTATCTTTCTGGCTTACTTCACTCTGTATAATGGGCTCCAGTTTCATCCATCTCATTAGGACTGATTCAAATGTATTCTTTTTAACGGCTGAGTAATATTCCATGGTGTATATGTACCACAGCTTCCTTATCCATTCATCTGCTGATGGGCATCTAGATTGCTTCCATGTCCTGGCTATTATAAACAGTGCTGTGATGAACATTGGGGTGCACGTGTCTCTTTCAGATATGGTTTCCTCAGTGTGTATGCCCAACAGTGGGATTGCTGGGTCATATGGCAGTTCTATTTCCAGTTTTTTAAGGAATCTCCACACTGTTCTCCATAGTGGCTGTATTAGTTTGCATTCCCACCAACTGTGTAAGAGGGTTCCCTTTTCTCCACACCCTCTCCAGCATTTATTGCTTGTAGACTTTTGGATAGCAGCCATCCTGACTGGCGTGTAATGGTACCTCATTGAGGTTTTGATTTGCATTTCTCTGATAATGAGTGATGTTGAGCATCTTTTCATGTGTTTGTTAGCCATCTGTATGTCTTCTTTGGAGAAATGTCTGTTTAGTTCTTTGGCCCACTTTTTGATTGGGTCATTTATTTTTCTGGAATGGAGCTGCAGGAGTTGCTTGTATATTTTTGAGATTAATCCTTTGTCTGTTTCTTCATTTGCTATTATCTTCTCCCATTCTGAAGGCTGTCTTTTCACCTTGCTTATAGTTTCCTTTGTTGTGCAAAAGCTTTTAAGTTTCATTAGGTCCCATTTGTTTATTTTTGCTTTTATTTCCAATATTCTGGGAGGTGGGTTATAGAGGATCTTGTTGTGATTTATGTCGGAGAGTGTTTTGCCTATGTTCTCCTCTAGAAGTTTTATAGTTTCTGGTCTTATATTTAGATCTTTAATCCATTTTGAGTTTATTTTTGTGTACAAAAATATCGCCAGTTTGTTTTCTCATGCTGCTTAAGAGAGAGAAAAATGTCTGACACTTGCAGCCTATTTCCTCTGTTTGGAGAACCCTGGCCTTCCTGCCTGTCACTCTCTCACTAACATTCCAGGTTCCTATGCAATATTGCCCTTTACAGCGTTGGACCTTGCTTCTATCATCAGTCACATCCACAACTGGGTGTTGTTTTTGCTTTGGCTCCCTCTCTTCATTCTTACTGGAGTTATTTCTCCAATGATCTCCAGTAACCTATTGGGCACCTACTGACCTGGGGAGTTCATCTTTCAGTGTCCTATCTTTTTTCCTTTTCATATTGTTCATGGGGTTCTCAAGGCAGGAATACTGAAGTAGTTTGCCATTCCTTTCTCCAGTGTCCCACATTTTGTGAGAACTCTCCACCAAGACCTGTCCATCTTGGGTGGCCCTACACAGCATGGCTTAGTTTCCCTGAGTTATACAAGGCTGTGGTCCATGTGATTAGACTGGTTAGTTTTTGTGATTGTGGTTTCAATTGGGAGAACTTGGGGTTGCCTAATTCCAGCCTGGGGGTTCCAGGAGGTCGACTTGCCTCAATCTGCCTAGGACCTGGTCCCTGGGAGGTTGTTACGCCTCAGCCTGCTCTGGGATCCACCAGCCCAGGATCCCAGGAGGTTGACCTGCCTTGACCTACCTAGGGATCTGGTCCCTGGGAGGTTGTCATGCCTCGACATGCCCAGGGTCCCAATATTCGGGAGGCCAACATGCCTCGACCTACCTGGGGATTCAATCTCCAGGAGGTTGTCATGCCTCAACATGCCTGGGGAATCTGCACTCTGACCCAGGGACACCTGACTCTCAGGTTGCAACAATACTGGGTAGGATAAGATTCAGAAAGACTCACCCCTAAGGAAGTCCAATCATGGAAATAGAAGGAAGCCTATTACTTGAGGGAATGTGCCCTATCTCAGCAATAACTCAGGAGCCCAATGAGAACCTCATTGCCTTTCTAGAAAGCCTAAAAGAGGCCCTCCAAAAGTTTACCAATCTGGACTTAGACTTTTATGAAGGACAGGTGATTTTAAAGGACAAATTCCTGTCCCAATGTGCATCAGACATCTTAATAAAGTTACAACAGCTATAGAGCAGGGCTCTGCTCCATCTTTAGATGAGACGGTCCAGACAGCCACCAATACCTCTTATAACAGAGAACAGGAGAGGGAGGCCAAGGCCCAGGAAATGGAGAGAAGGAACGAGACAAGGCAAATCCACCCTCCAAGGAAGCCCTATGGCAAATCCCGAGTCCTTGAAGGACATGGCCTGAGGCAAATGCCTAATCTGTAGACAGGCGGGACAATGGGCCAAAGAGTGTCCAAACTGTGACAAGTCACCTAAAATGGCTTGCTACAAATGTCATCAATTGGGACATTGGGCAGCACTCTGCCCTTGGGAGTCAAGAGCCTCAAGGTCAAGCACCAAGCCTTTCCTCACCATGGTTCAACAGGACTGAAGTGGTCTGCTCCAGCCAGCCTGCCTATCACAGATAACACTCAAGGGGCTGGAGTCAAGGGTGCAACTGGATGTGGCAGGTAGGTCTGAGAATTTCTTGATCGACACAGGGGCTACCTACACTATCCTGACCTCCTGCTCCTTCTCCTCCCAAACTTGTACCATTGTGGGTGCTACAGGAAAAACAATTACAAAATCTCTCACCTGAGCACTTTGTTGCTGGGATGGACAAATATTTTCCCACCAGTTTCTGGTGGTCCCTGAGTGTCCTACTCCCTTATTGGGAAGAGATCTCTCCCTGCCTTCGAAATCTTGCAGCTATTGAAGTCCTGATAGAAGATGCTTTAAAACTCTTCCTTGTGGGCAAACTATTTTTACCAGCCACCAAGTGAAACAACTCCTGAAACAGAGAGGCCATTTATGGATGTCTGATCAAAGGATCCTCAGATATTAAGTAGTTCTGATGGAAAATCCAGGCCTCACTATATCCGCTTGTGAGACTCTTAACCCAGCTACCCTCCTACCTACCTACAAGGGCTCTCTCCCTTTCACTCTTGCCTAGAAACCTTGGAGCACTGGACAAAACCCTGAGAGGGATTGTTGGACGATCCTCTGACCAATCCTGAGGAAATCTGGTACACTGATGGAAGCAGCTTTGTCTTGGATGGAGAAAGAAGAGCTGGATATGTAGTAGTCTCCAACTTTGAGACCATAGAGGCTAAACCTTTGCTACCATGTACTTCAGCCCAACTGGCTGAGCTTATAGCCCTGATTCAAGCTTTAGAGCTGGGAAAAGGAGAAGGGGTAGCCATTTACACTGACTCCAAGTATGCCTTTCTGGTGCTACATGTACAAGTTGCTGTTTGGAAAGAAAGAGGCCACTTGACCACCCAAGGGTCCCCAGTCAAGTATGGTGATCAAATCCTTAGACTCTTGGAGACAGTCCATCTGCCCCCTGAGGTTTCAGTCTCCCACTGTAAAGGACACCAAAAAGAGAGCACGGAAGTGGCATGAGGGAACCAAGCAGTTGATCAGGCAGCTAAGAGAGCAGCATTACAGAACAATGACCTAATAGGGGTTGCCACCTTAGTTCCACAGACTAATTTTCCAGAAACTCCTTCCTATACTGAAGGTGAGACTCTTAAAGCTAAGAGTGGGGGCTTTCAAGAGGATCATATGGGGTGGTTCCAAAAGGAGGGACTCCTTTTTCTGCCTGGGAACCCCCAACTCCTTACATGCCACCACTCATTTAGGGGAGAAGCCCCTCCAAAGATTACTAGAAAGGTCTTTCAGAGGAACAGGCCTCCAAACAACTACAAGGCAAGCAGTCTCCTCTTGTCCCACTTGCCAATTAAACAATCCCCAAGGAGCTCAAAAACTCCAGCTGGCCCAGCCCATCCAACAGTGTGGGATCTACCCAGAAGAGGACTGGCAGATGGGCTTCACCCAGATGCCAGTTTTTCAAGGGTATAAATACATATTAGCCATGATATATACATTCACAGGACTGGATTGAAGGCTTTCCCACCTGGACTGAGAAGGCTGAGGAGGTGGTAAAAAAAACAGCTCCATGAAATCAGTTCAGGATTTGGTCTGCCCAGGTCATTACAAAGTAACAATAGGATGTTATTTACTTCTAAGGTCACCCAAGGGGCCTCTAAGGCACTGGGCATTACTTATTGCCTCCATTGTGCCTGGAGGCCTCAGCCTTCAGGAAAAGTAGAAAGAACCAACCAATTCTTAAAATCAGTGATAAAAAGGACAACCAAGGAGACCTCCCTCAGATGGAAGGAGGCTTTACCAATAGCTCTCCTCTGCACCCGTATTGCCTCTAAGGAACAGGTTGGTCTTAGTCCGTATGAGATGCTATATGGGAGACCTTTTGTTTATGTCAATGACCTCCTCCTAGATCCAGAGGCTCAGACCCTCCAGTCTTATACCATGGCCCTTGGGCAATTACAACAGGATATACTCTTGTGGGGTGTGAACCAAAACCCAGAAGATTTTAAGGAGTCACCACTATATGCTCCAGGGTCTCAAGTCCTATTTAATGTCTGGAGAGATGGGTCCCCAAATGCTCAACTCCAGCCCACTTGAAAGGGCTCCTAACCTGTAACACTTTCTACCCCCACAGCAGTCAAGGTACCAGGACAAGACTCTTGGATTCACTACTCATGAGTCAAGCCGTGGAAGAAAACAGAAGAGAACACTCAATACACCTGTGAGCCCTTGGGAGATCTCACATACCTATTCAGGACTACAAATGAGTGTCATTCTAATGAACATTCCAAAAATCTCATTTCTGAGGATAAGTTTTCTCAGGACAGCTCTAAAGAGCCAACACAGCTTGACAGGGGCTATACTCCAAAACAGACAGAAGATAGATCTTCTGATCCCTGAACATGGAGGGACTTGAGCCATCTGGACGATGGGAATTTGGAGTTGGCTAATGCATCCTTATGGCAGAAAGTGAAGAGGAACTAAAAAGTCTCTTGATGAAAGTGAAAGATGAGAGTGAAAAAGTTGGCTTAAAGCTTAACATTCAGAAAACTAAGACCATGGCATCTGGTCCCATCACCTCATGGGAAATAGATGGGGAGACAGTGGAAACAGCATCACACTTTATTTTTTTGGGCTCCAAAATCACTGCAGATGGTGACTGCAGCCATGAAACTAAAAGATGCTTACTCCTTGGAAGGTTGACCAACCTAGATAGCATATTAAAAAGCAGAGACATTACTTTGCCAACAAAGTTCCATCTGATCAAGGCTATGGTTTTTCCAGTGGTCATGTATGGGTGTGAGAGTGGGACTGTGAAGAAAGCTGAGCACTGAAAAATTGATGCTTTTGAACTAAGTGTTGGAGAAGACTCCTGAGAGTCCCTTGGACTGCAAGGAGATCCAACCAGTCCATCCTAAAGGTGATCAGTCCTGGCTGTTCATTGGAAGGACTGATGCTGAAGCTGAAACTCCAGTACTTTGGCCACCTCATGCAAAGAGTTGACTCATTGGAAAAGACCCTGATACTGGGAGGGCTTGGGGGCAGGAGGAGAAGGGGACGACAGAGGATGAGATGGCTGGATGGCATCACCGACTCAATGGGCATGGGTTTTGGTGACTCCGGGAGTTGGTGATGGACAGGGAGGCCTGGTGTGCTGCAATTCATGGGGTCGCAAAGAGTCGGACATGACTGAGCAACTGAACTGAACTGAACTGAATGCCCCCTACTAGTCCTTGTTATGCCATATTGATGCTGCTTATGATTTTTCCTTGTATTATCAATTGTCTAATGCATTTTGTCTCTGCCCACGTCAACAAGCTACAACATGCAATGCCAGTTCAACAAGGATATACAAAACTACAGCTGACCACAGAAACTGTCACTCACCCTTAGATGGACACCACTATAAGGACTTTGAGGCCTGAGACCAGCAAGAGGGGGAAGCCCAATGCCCCTCGCCATCCCAGTTCAGCAGGAAGTAGCCAGAAAGACCTCAACGCCCCTATTCCCAAAGGATTGGGCCTCCCATCTTGAGGGGAGAATATTAGGTAGTTAGAATAGGAAAAAGAAGTCCAGAATGGTGGTGGCTAAAAGACAAGGAACGGAGAAGCCCACAAAAATAGAACAAAGGAAGGTCCAAGGACCAGAGTGAGGACCCCAGGTAGAACAAACAGCACTGTGGCTAGCCCAATATACATAGGGCAGGCCCAGGGGTAGGAAAAAACATATAAAAAGAGGAGCCAAAGGGTTGGGGTTCTCTCTCTCTCTCCTATGCATGGGTGCATGCACTCTCTCTCTCTGTCTCTTCTTCATGTCTTTTGGGTCGGCTTGCCCTCACGCCTAGAGGATGTATTTTTCTTTCTTTTCTAAATAAAACTGAGCTGTAACACTTTCCAAGAGCTGTGATGCGCCAAGGGCTTTAACGTCCATCGCTTCAAATTTTTGTTGTGATGAGACAGAGCGAAGGAAATTACACACTCCCCTGGCATGTTTAAGTCACCAAATTGATGACTGAGTAACTAAGCATAGTACAGAGTCCCTGCCACCTGGGTTGAGTCCCAATCTTAGGTAAACAGTTTCAAACGCAACTTTCAGAAATGGAAAGATGATGATCTGCCTGATCAAACAGTGGCATAGATAGAGAGGAGCTGAAGGACAGGAGGAAAAAGCAGTGGGGAAAATGTGCCAAGAAATCCCTTTCATAATCTGCTGGAAAATCTGCTAAATACCTGACCTGTGCTCACAGTTTTCATTGGCCTAATCCTTGGCACAAAGAAGATTAAGGACAGAAGAACCCTCACCTGTTTGGGCAGCAGGTACTAAGGCACAACAGAGAATAGAGCCTTTGGGACACACTGGGAAGTAGCCCCTGCCAGAGTCCCTCAATTGCACCCACTGCCACTCTCCTGTTTTCAGGGGGTTTGAGGAAACAAGAAATGAGAGATTGTAAAGGAATTAAGATTTTGTTAGCCATATGTCCTTCCAGCCATAGGGGCGAGGACCTCCTATCTTAACTGGAGGTCTTCTGGAATCTGAGACTGAGCCATGTGAGCTTTCTGTAGAGTTTGTTTTTGCTGTCCGGGTTTCCAGCATGCTGGGATTCTTGTCACTTCCACTGCACTGGGTTTCCTTTGTGTTCAACTTCCACTGCGTGAACTTTCACAGAATTGGGCTTCTGCTGTGCTTAGCCTCCACCTTGAGGGGGCTGAGACAAGGTTGTTTCAGCCAGGTTAAATCTGGGTCATGGAATCAGATATGCCAGGGGAGTCTGTAATTTCCTCAGTTCTGTCTTGCTGCAGCAAAGATTTGAAACAGCAGACCAGTGTTACAGCTTGGTTACAGCTCAGTTTTATTCAGCAAGCAAAGGATAGTACATCCTTGAGGTGTGAGAGTGGGCTGACCCAAAAGAGAGATGGGCTCAATTTTGGCCCCTCTTCTTATATGTTTTTTTCCCTCCTCCTTCTGAGCCTGCCCTATGTAAACTGGGCTACCCACGAGGGTTTTTTGTTTCACCTGAGGTTCTTACTCTGGTCTTCCTCGGATTTTCTTTTGTTCCATTTTCATGGGCTTTTCCCTTTCTTTGTCTTTCAGCTGGACCATTTTGGGCTCTTTTCTCCTATTATAACTACCTAGCAGTTTGTTAACACAAAGTTAAAATATTTTTATGCAAATAGTGTGAACAGCCATACAATCAACAATGTGGGCACAGTAGAGGGTCACTATCTACAAAAACTCTACTTTTCAATTATTCCATTGTTCTAACTTAAACCCTCTGAGTCTTTAAGACTCAGATGTTTCAAGGACCTCTGACGAAATCAGTAATTCTGAGGGGAAGGGACTTTCATCACACACTGGAAGTCTTTCTATGTTGATACCTAAATATCCATTTTCACTTTGGTAAAGACACTCAAGATCTGGTTGCAGGAGTCAGAAAGCACTTTGGGCTGGCATCTAAGTCCCATGTGTGAAAAAGAGTGATTACTGTGGAAGGTGGGAGAAGGCCAAGGTAACTATCATAGTGTCATAATTTCACCTATGACCAGAGTTATATCTGGAAGACTGATTTTATGAGTCTTCCCCAAACAAGACTCTAAAAAGGAGATAGTAGGTCAGTGTCATGGGAAATTTAAATGTATCATCTAAGCATCCAACTTTAAAATTCTAAACCACAGAAAGCAAACTCTACAAATGAAACACACAGTGTTTTCTTGCTGCAGAAATGCAGTACAGGGTAGAACTGCTTCATATAATGATCAGGTTGGGTGACTTTCCACTGCAGAAAAGGCTACATTTGAACATTGGAAAACAAAAAAATTATACTGAAGGAATTTTATTGGGCATATTGTGAATAAAAGCTGAAGTGAAGAATATTAAACAGAGGATAGAATGATCAAGTGTAAACTACAAAGGACCTGGCTGGAATTGATAAACATCTACTCTGTGCAAAGATACTGTGCTATTCCAGGATTAGCACATTTACTTATTAGCACTTATACCCCAGCATTTAAGGTATTAGTTTTCCCTTCCATGAGTTTTCAACATAATGAAGGAAGATAAGTAAAAAGGGGAAAGCTAATGGATATGTGGATGAAGACTTTGAGAATACCAACTGTCACATCAGTAAACAAAGAATTGTGTAGCCATCAGGCCATCAACTACTGCAGCTGTGCCCCAATGGTGCCCTGGGAGGACCCTGGTCCTTGATAGCTGTGGTGCACATCAAAGGAATGATTTCATGAGCCCAGACTCTTGCATCTTCCCATACATAAAAAAGTGCTACATTCATTGACTTCAAGTGTTTGGTTTTCTTTAATTAACAGTGATCTTTCATTGTTCTGACCACCTGCTTTTGGTTGCAAAAACTTGTATGTATCCTGGCCCTTCCTTTATTGCTTCCAAGCAGTTCCTCAGAGTTATCTGAGAGATTGCTGAATAAAACATAATTCTCTACTTACAGGTTGTGCATCTTTTTTTCAGTCAGGAGATGGTATAATGTAAAGTAAAATGTTTTGTTATTTTTAATTTTTATCTTTTCATTGAAATATAATTGATTTATAATATTGTACTTGTTTCAGGTGTACAGCAAAGTGATTCAGTTTTATATAGATATTCATTTTTTATTAAATGTTATTCAGTCAGTCAGTTCAGTTGCTCAGTCGTGTCCAACTCTTTGAGACCCCATGAATTGCAGCATGCCAGGCCTCCCTGTCCATCACCAACTCCCGGAGTTTACCCAAACTCATGCTCATCGAGTCGGTGATGACATCCAGCCATGTCATCCTCCGTCGTCCCCTCCTCCTCCTGCCCCCAATCCCTCCCAGCATCAGGGTCTTTTCCAATGAGTCAACTCTTCACATGAGGTGGCCAAAGTATTGGAGTTTCAGCTTCGGCATCAGTCCTTCCAATGAACAGCCAGGACTGATCACCTTTAGGATGGACTGGTTGGATCTCCTTGCAGTCCAAGGGACTCTCAAGAGTCTTCTCCAACACCACAGTTCAAAAGCATCAATTTTTCAGTGCTCAGCTTTCTTTATAGTCCAACTCTCACACCCATACATGACCACTGGAAAAAGCATAGCCTTGACTAGACGGACCTTTGTTGGCAAAGTAATGTCTCTGCTTTTTAATATGCTATCTAGGTTGGTCATAACTTTCCTTCCAAGGAGTAAGCGTCTTTTAATTTCATGGCTGCAATCACCATCTGCAGTGATTTTGCAGCCCCCAAAAATAAAGTGTGATGCTGTTTCCACTGTCTCCCCATCTATTTCCCATGAGGTGATGGGACCAGATGCCCATGATCTTAGTTTTCTGAATGTTAAGTTTTAAGCCAACTTTTTCACTCTCCTCTTTCACTTTCATCAAGAGGCTCTTTAGTTCTTCTTCACTCTCTGCCATAAGGGTGGTGTCATCTGCATATCTGAAGCTATTGATATTTCTCCCGGCAATCTTGATTCCAGCTTGTGCTTCTTCCAGCCCAGCGTTTCTCATGATGTACTCTTCATATAAGTTAAATAAGCAGGGTGACAATATACAGCCTTGACATACTCCTTTCCCTATTTGGAACCAGTCTGTTGCTCCATGTCCAGTTCTAACTGTTGCTTCCTGACCTGCATACAGGTTTCTCAAGAGGCAGGTCAGGTGGTCTGGTATTCCCATCTCTTTCAGAATTTTCCACAGTTTATTGTGATCCACACAGTCAAAGGCTTTGGTGTAGTCAATAAAGCAGAAATAGATGTTTTTCTGGAACTCTGTTACTTTTTTGATGATCCAGCGGATATTGGCAATTTGATCTATGGTTCCTCTGCCTTTTCTAAAACCAGCTTGAACATCTGGAAGTTCTCGGTTCACGTATTGCTGAAGCCTGGCTTGGAGAATTTTGAGCATTACTTTACTAGCGTGAGAGATGAGTGCAATTGTGAAGTAGTTTGAGTCCCTTAAATCTATTTCTCACTTCCACTGTATATTCGTAAGGGATTTGATTTAGGTTATACTTGAATGGTCTAGTGGTTTTCCCTACTTTCTTCAGTTTAAGATATTGAATACAGTTCTCTATGCTATATGAAAGTGTTTCCTATTTATCTATT
This sequence comes from Cervus canadensis, assembly GCF_019320065.1. NCBI lineage: Eukaryota > Metazoa > Chordata > Mammalia > Artiodactyla > Cervidae > Cervus > Cervus canadensis. Next base: position 37,837,987 of record NC_057401.1, read on the forward strand.
TTATGTATAGCAGTGTGTATCTGTTAGTCCCAAACTTCTAATTTATCTCCCCCTACCTTTAGTATCCCCTTTGGTGACCATCAGTTTGTTTTCTAGGTCTGTGAGTCTATTTTTGTTTTCTAAATAAGTTCATTTGTATCATTTTAAAAGATTCTACATATAAGTGATATCATATGATATTTGTCTTTGTCTGACTTATTTCATTAGTATGATAATCTCTACGACTATCCATGTTCCTATAAATGGCACTATTTCATTTTTATGGTTGAGGAATATTCCATCTTCTTTATTCATTCATCTGTCAATGGACATTTAGGTTGCTTCCATGTCTTGACTATTATAAATACTGCTGCTATGAACATTGAGGTGCATGTGTCTTTCTGAATTAAAGCTTTTGTCTTTTCTAGATATATACCCACCAGTGGGATTGCTGGATCATATGGTAACTCTATTTTTAGCTTTTTAAGGAACCTCCCTCCTATTCTGCATAGTGGCTGTACCAATTTATATTCCCAACAACAGTATAGGATGGTTCCCTTTTCTCTACCCTCTCTGAGCCTTATCTGTAGACTTTTTAATGATGGCCATTCTTACTGGTGCAAGGTAATACCTCATTATAGTTTTGATTTGCATTTCTCTAGCAGTTAGCAATGTCGAACATCTTTTCATGCAGCTATAATGGAATATTAGAGCTTCCTAGGTGGCGCTAGTGGTAAAGAACCCATCTACCAGTGTAGGAGATGTAAGAGACATGAGTTCAATCCCTGGGTTGGGAAGATCCCCTGGAGAAGGGCATGGCAACCCACTCCAGTATTCTTGCCTAGAGAACGCCATGGACAGAGGAGCCTGGCTAGCATTGGTCCATAGGGTCATAAAGAGTTGGACATGACTGAAGTGACTTATCATACAAAATGGTATATTTTCAATCATAAAAAGATGAAATAATGCCATTTGCAGCAACATAAATGGATCTAGACATTATCATACTAAGTCAGTTAGACAGAGAAAGACAAGCATCATGATATTACTTATATGTGGAATCTAAAATAATGATAAAAGTGAACTTATTTACAAAACAGAAATAGACTAACAGACATAGAAAACAAACTTATGGTTATCAAAAGGGAAAGGTGAGGGGGAGGGGTAAATTATTAATTTGGAGGTAACATATAGACACCACTATATATAAAATAGGTAAACAACAAGGACCTACTGTATAGCACAGGAAACTATACTCAATATCTTGTAATATCCTATAATGGAAAAGGGTCTGAAAAGGAATATATGTATATATACATATATATGTATAGTTGAATGAATTTATTGTACACTTGAAACTAACACAACATTGTAAATTAACTTACTTTGATTAAGAGAGAAGAGACAATAGTATAGGAATAAAGCAAGGTCCTGGTTCCTTCTCAAGGGGCATACATAACAAAATCTTTGAGTTCTTCTGCATGAACTGGCCCCCACCCAGGTGGAGGATGGTAACTTCAGGCTGAGCATAAGACTCCTGGCTATCTCATCATCAACCAGTCAGAAGAAAGTCACACACTCTGCAGATCTAACCCCAAATTTTGCCTATAAAAACTCCTGGAAAACCATAGGGGGTTTCAGGGTTTTTGAGCACAAGCCACCTATTCTCCTTGCTTTGCCCTGCAATAAACTTTTCTCTGATCCAAACTCCAATGTTACTGTTTGTTTCGCCTCACTGGGCCTCAGGCATGCAAACTTGAGTTCATTAATACAAATAAAATAATGCGTTGGTGCCCTAGCAAGTTTTAAAGGTGATTGAGGAGGTCTTTCAAAAAGCATTATTATTAACTCATGATTTTTCATATATTTGATGTGTTTCAATTGCCAACTACAAATTGGCACTTGCCTGTCAACTACAAGTTGGCATCTGACAAGAGTATTTGCCAGTGACTGAACAACAATTTATACAGTGGAAGTGAAAAATAGATTTAATGGGGTAGATCTGATAGACAGAGTGCCTGATGAACTATGGATGGAAGTGCATGACATTGTACAGGAGATGGGGATCAAGACCATCCCCAAGAAAAAGAAATGCAAAAAAGCAAAATGGCTGTCTGAGGAGGCCTTACAAATAGCTGTGAGAAGAAGAGAAGCCAGAAGCAAAGGAGAAAAGGAAAGATATGCCCATTTGAATGCAGAGTTCCAAAGAATAGCAAGGAGAGATAAGAAAGCCTTCCTCAGTGATCAGTTCAAAGAATTAGAGAAAAACAATAGAATGGGAAAGACTAGAGATCTCCTCAAGAAAATTAGAGATACCAAGGGAATATTTCATGCAAAAATGGGCTCAATAAAGGACAGAAATGGTACGGACCAAACAGAAGAAGATATTAAGAAGAGGTGGCAAGAATACACAGAAGAACTATACAAAAAATATCTTCAGGACCCAGATAATCATGATGGTGTGATCACTCACTTAGAGCCAGACATCCTGGAATGTGAAGTCAAGTGGGCCTTAGGAAGCATCACTATGAACAAAGCTAGTGGAAGTGATGGAATTCCAGTTGAGCTATTTCAAATCCTAAAAGATGATGCTTTGAAAGTGCTGCACTCAACAGGCCAGCAAATTTGGAAAACTCAGCAGTGGCCACAGGACTGGAAAAGGTCAGTTTTCATTCCAATTCCAAAGAAAGGCAATCCCAAAGAATGCTCAAACTACTGCACAATTGCACTCATCTCACATGCTAGTAAAGTAATGCTCAAAGTTCTCCAAGCAAGGCTTCAACAGTATGTGAACCATGAACTTCCAGATGTTCAAGCTGGTTTATAGAAAAGGCAGAGAAACCAGAGATTAAATTGTCAACATCCACTGGATCATCAAAAAAGCAAGAGAGTTCCAGAAAAACATCTATTTCTGCTTTATTGACTACACCAAAGCCTTTGACTGTGTGGATCACAATAAACTGTGGAAAATTCTGAAAGAGATGGGAATACCAGACCACCTGACCTGCCTCCTGAGAAACCTGTATGCAGGTCAGGAAGCAAGAGTTAGAACTGGACATGGAGCAACAGACTGGTTCCAAATAGGGAAAGGAGTATGTCAAGGCTGTATATTGTCACCCTGCTTATTTAACTTATATGAAGAGTACATCATGAGAAACGCTGGGCTGGAAGAAGCACAAGCTGGAATCAAGATTGCCAGGAGAAATATCAATAGCTTCAGATACGCAGATGACACCACCCTTATGGCAGAAAGTGAAGAAGAACTAAAGAGCCTCTTGATGAAAGTGAAAGAAGAGAGTAAAAAAGTTGGCTTAGAACTCAACATTCAGAAAATTAATATCATGGCATCCAGTCCCATCACTTCGTGGCAAATAGATGGGGAAACAGTGGCAACAGTGGCTGACTTTATTTTTGGGGGCTGCAAAATCACTGCAGATGGTGATTGCAGCCATGAAATTAAAAGACACTTACTTTTGGGAAGGAAATTTGTGACCCGCCTAGACAGCATATTAAAAAGCAGAGACATCCATGGCTGATTCATGTCAATATATGGCAAAAGCCACTACAATATTGTAAAGTAATTAGGCTCCAACTAATAAAAATAAATGGAAAAATAAATAAATAAATAAAAAGCAGAGACATTACTTTGCCAACAAAAGCCCATCTTGTCAAGGCTATGGTTTTTCCAGTAGTCATACTGATGTGAGAGTTGAACTATAATGAAAACTGAGAGCTGAAGAATTGATGCATTTGAACTGTGGTGTTGGAGAAGACTCTCAAGAGTCTCTTGGACTGCAAGGAGATCCAACCAGTCCATCCTAAAGGAAATCAGTCCTGAGCATTCATTGGAAGGACTGATGTTGAAGCTGAAACTCGAATACCTTGGCCACTGGATGAGAAGAGCTGACTCTTCTGAAAAGACTGATGCTGGGAAAGATTGAAGGCAGGAGGAGAAGGGGATGACAGAGGATGAGATGGTTGGATGGCATCACTGACAAAATGTAGATGAGTTTGAGTAGACTCCTGGAGTTGGTGATGGAAAGGGAGACCTCACATGCTGTGGTCCATGGTGTCACAGAGTCAGACACGACTGAGCAACTGAACTACTGACTGACTGAACAACGACAATAAGGACGTTTGCCATCTGCCCTGTGGATGTTGAACTCTGTGCTGCTGCAGCTGCCAACTTTCAACACCCCATGATGTGAATTCAGGGTGGAAAATGAGGCACTCTGTATTCAAGGAGGATATGGAACAGGTCTTTAGACAGCCAAATATTATTTCCAGGGGCTGACTTCATAATCCCAGTCTCTGCCTCTCTTCATATCTAGAACATCAGGTCCTCGTGACTAGCAGAAAACTTTTGCAATGTAAGTGCTTAACTTCATTGAACTACCCCTTCACCAAAATCTTACAGGTTGACCTTCCCACACTACCTCGTTGGAGCAGTCTCTCAGAGCTTTCTGAGGTGCTGTCTCCCAGGGTGCAGTCCTCATTTTGCCTCCAAATAAAGTTTAACTCGCATCTCTCACATCGTGCATTTTTTTTTTTTTCAGTCAACACAATCCACCACAGTCATGATTTTAATTTAATGATCCCATCTTATGTGTCAGTGGGAGAACCTTCAATTTAGTACCTCCATCCTTTTGACTCAGACTCAGGCTTATGTGAATCTCTCAGAGCTGGGCAGAGGTGCGTGGAAACTATGCAGATTTCTATCCTAATTAGTTTTCCACACTGTGACCTTGAACATGATTCCAGCAGCCTGAGTCCTGTCAATTGCCTGAATTCAGCTTTCTCACATACTTACATGAGTTTTACTTCGTAGACTTCCAGTGAATTCTTTTGTATTTAAGCCAAGAATCTCTGTTGATCTAACAGGAAAGAATAGAAATGGGGAGACCAGTTAACACAATATGGAGTGCAAAGGTAAATTCAGAGAAGTTGGTACAATGTAACATTGTTTATGAAAATTAAAACCACAAATTATAGTATAAAAATAATATAGCTATAGCATTCATATGTGGACCATATGTCAAAATCATGGGAGTGCTTGTGCCTTGAACAGTGAGGTGAACAGGAGTAATAATAGGTAGCTGCAGGTGAGCATTAAAGGAGACTTAAGCTTTGGAAAGAGTTGAAAGCAGCTGACTTTTGATCTATTTACTCTCTTTAGAGAAGTAAATAGGGAAGCCCCGGGAGGCCAAAGAAAAGGGCACATGACTCCACTGGACTGTAGGTAAGGAAATTAATCATATTTGCTAAGAGGAAGTTGGTTGTTCAGTCGCTGTGTTCGACTCTTTGCGACCTCATGAACTGCAACATGCCAGGCTTAAGAGAATTTACTTATTGAATAGATTTAATGGTTATCCCTGGTCACAAGATTGATTATGCTAAATAAACCCAGAATTTAGGAAAGATGGTTCCATAGCTAAGTAACTTTCTGGAATAGAAAATAGTCCGTTTGGTGACCTGAGAACCTCATTAGAACCTCATCTGTAACTGTGGATCTGAGAATATATTAATTTGCAAGGAATTCCAGAAAAAAATAACAGACTGGGTGGCTTAAAGAACATAAATTTATTTTCTCACAGTTTTGACAGCTTAAAAGTCCAAGATTATGGGTCAACGGGTATGCTTTCTTTTGAAGCTTCTCTTCTTGACTTGAAGATGACTGCCTTCTGCTGTGTCTTCACACAGTTGTCCCTTGGTCTGTGTTTTCCTAATCTTTCCTTATAAGGACACCAGTCCAGTCCTATTGGATTAGGTCCCACACAAACGACCTGTTTCTGTCTTAACTACCTCTACAGGCCTTGTCTCCAAATACAGTCACAGTACTGGGGTTAGGACTTAAATATATGAATTTTAAAGAGACACAATTCAGCTTGTAGAAGACTGATGGGCCCTAAGGCTGGATAGCTGGTATTTGTCAAAAGGAGTAAAACTGAATTTTTGTTCTCACCCAGATACTCCAAGGACAAAGCTAATGGCAGAAGTTGAGCTCTGCAGAAGTAAAGATATAAGATGACCACTCTTAAAAAAAAAAAAAAAAAATAAGATGACCACTCTTGAGGTCAAGGAGAACTTCCCTGTCTGCACATGCACAGGAAGGCTCCTTGGAGGTCAAAAAGGGAGAGGCTGCTACCCCATAATGAGTGGACACACACCCACAGTCCTACACGGTGGGATCTATCTTAACAAAAAGTTGTGTACCCATCTTGGAGAGGTTCCTAGTACCAGTCAGGTGTGAAAAAAGAAACAAGATAACTCTTCTATGTAATTGATTTAAATTACTTCACTACTGCAGGCCTCACAAGAGAGGAGGCCCATACCCTTTCTCTCTGGGTCTGTATCTCTGCCTGTGTGTCTGCTCAGGTGCCTCCAACTCTTTGTAGCCCCGTGAACTGTAGCCCTCTAGGCTCCTCTGTCCGTGGGATTTTTCAAAGAATACTGGAGTGGGTTGCCATTTCCTACTACAGAGGATCTTCCTGGCTCATGGATCGAATCCACACCTCTCTCGTGTCTCCTGCGTTAGCAGGCAGATCCTTTACCTTTGCATCACCTGGCTTTCCAGCTTCAGTCTTAAATAAACTGCTTCTCTGAACATTCTCCCACATGCTATGCTGTCTCTCATAATAAACTTTGTACCTGTTTTCACAGTCTTTGCCTCTTTTGAAGCATTCTCGCTTTCAAATGGGGGAAAGAGTCAGGGTCGCAGCTTCTGGCCTCTAACGCCTTCATGATCTGGTGGCTAGGAGTCCTGGTTTTCATCCAGACTACTCAGGTTCAATTCCTGGGCAGGGAGCTAAGATCTCTCTTCAGGACAGTTCACTGCTGTCTCTCGAGATCAGTAACAGAGAGTATGTTTTCCATGCAGGAAGGAAAGGCCTGCAGTGTCAAGTGACATTTCCAGGACCTCAGCTTTGTCTGAGATTATCTCTATGATCTGCATCTTTGACCTTATCAGTAAAGCTTAATGCTGGTAAGATATCTGATTCATGTGAATCTAATCATGGGTGTCAGCTTAAGCACTATCTGTACTGCTTATTTTTTAGACTAGGGGTCACTATGAAATAATAGTACCTCCATCTACGGGTGTTTGCTAGAGTATTTTTTATACATTTCTCTTTTAAGTTTCTCAAAATAAAAATTTGTTCTCAAAACAAAGGGCTAGAGGGGACAAATAGGTGCTAATTAAACAAGGAATCCATTAGAGTGATGGGGCTCTCATGCCCTGGCATCCTCCATAAGCAGGCTGAATCTAACCTGGTCTGAGAGTCCAGAAATCAAAGTATGAACCAAATCCAAACAGTCAGCTAGGCTATTACATATAGTCAATCAATAATTTCCTTGCCTCAACTTTTCTCTATAAAAGTCTCTCCCTAGCTCCTGGAGACTCGAAACTGCAAGGAGTGGGGCTATTTGTTCTTATTTTATTGTACTTTTAAAATGCACTGAAATTAAAAACTCCAAACTATAATTGTAGAAATAGCAGGTGACAAATTAAAAATACTTTTAAACTTCTCAGATTTGTCTCTGATGAGCACCACCTGCTCACATGTGCTTTTTATATTCCATGATAGGGCACACAAGCTTTTTGTGGGTAGTGAATAATCATAACTGGCACATTGCCCGCCATGTCACTAAACGAAGGATCGATTGCAGTTATTGCCGAAGGTGAGCTGGTGAGCCTAACCAGCTCAGAAAAGAAGAGTACCTTCCTTCCGACAGTCATGGGACTACAGTCACTCCCTTGGTGTGAAAGGGCGGAAACTCGGGCTGTAAAAACACAGGATACTAACCCCAGATAGCTGAGAAGCTAAAAACAACACTTTAACATTATTCTTAAATATTTATATGTTTTTCAAGGCCAGAGAGGTATAAACGGGTCCATAGAGCACAGCGGCTGGGACTGCAAGGAAAGTAAAACCATCCTGAGACATCCAGGTCCAGCCATGGGCCCCACCCCTACCCCCCATCCCCCCAGGTCAAGCCCTAGGGCACAATTTAGGATGCCCTAGTTTTAAAATCTAAGCCACCTCAGCCCACTTAACTGGCCAGATCCGGAGGCGGTCCGAAGACGCACTATTTCGCAGGCTCTGCGGCTGCGCGCAGGCGCGTGGGGGCGGGGCCACGAGGGAGGGAGCGTGCGCCCCGGGCTGACGCCGGGCAGTACAGGCCGAAGTTCAGGCAGCTGCTGTTTCCTCGGTTTGGCAAGGAGACGCAGGGCACATGGCGCTTAGGGGCATCACAGTCGTTGAACTCGCCGGCCTGGCCCCGGTTCCCTTCTGCGGTATGGTCCTGGCGGACTTCGGGGCGCAGGTAGTGCGTGTGGACCGACCCGGCACCCGCAGCGACTCCAGCAGGTTGGCCCGAGGCAAGCGCTCGCTGGTGGTGGACCTGAAGCGGCCGCGGGGAGTGGCGGTGCTGCGACGCCTGTGCGCCCGGGCGGACGTGATGCTGGAGCCTTTCCGCCCCGGTGAGCCTCCTGCCCCTACGCGGGGCCAGAGAGGGGACGGTCCCCGCAGAAGGGAGGTCGCCGCGCCCGACCGTTTGGGGCTGCACCCCGCATAACCTTTGCCCTGTTGCCACCTGAACCCTTTCCGTCCCTACTTTCTAGACTTTGCTGTTGCATTTGATGTTGCTGATCCATCGCCCCCTGAGACTGTCTTACACTCTTGGAGTCCGGGATAATGCTGTTGTCCTCACTTTTCTTATACCTCTCTCTGACTCCTTACCAAGTCCCCCCCCCCCCCTCTTTTTAGTTACTCTTTTACATTTGCGTTTCTTAATTATGTGAAGGTCATGAACCCTATGGGAAACAAACGAAAGCCATAGATTCTCTCCCTGGAAAACTGCATGTAGGTTCATAGTCAAACTGCTAAATTTTGGAGCTTGGTGTACCGGGGTAAAGCCAGGCTAACACCTGCTGCCTTAAATGCTGGTGTTCAGGTTCCAGCTTCTGCTCAATTTCCTTTACACTCTGCTTCTTGCAGCCCTTATCAATTTCTACTATTTTTATTTTTTATAGGCAGGTGATGGCCAAGTCTATAACCGTGCCCCCTTCTTTTACAGCCACAGACTTCCGGACTAGGCAAGTTCTGCCCACTTTTATCTGACCGTCTCCTGGGCACTGCAGCTTCCACATATTCCAAACTGAGCCCCACCTCTTCCCTACTAAAATGTCCTCTCCTCTTTCTGTATCATTTCAGTGAATAGAACCAATGTCCACCCAGTTGCCTGAATGAAAAACTTGTACCTTTGTCTAGGCTCCCAAATCTTCCTTTTCCACCACCAGCTTTCAATTATCATCAGTCCCATCATTCTTCCTCCTTTCTGTGACTTCCGGATTCTTTGCAAGCCTGCTGCAGCTTCCTTGATAACAGTTTTAACAGCCTTTTAAAAGCTGATGTTTGGGTCTAGCACCACTTTGACCTTTGCTCAGACACCTGCTCTTGCTCAAGTACAAATCCCAAGCTTTGGTATATAGCTGGAAGTCAGTAAATGGGGAATGAATTGGCTGTGTGGGGCACCAGGCGTATTTAAATGTGTGAACACATCCACCCTCAGATCTGAGATTACAACAATAATAATTTAGTAATTAGGATTTTATTATAATTTAATAATACACAACTTGAAATTGAAGGAGGCTCCACATGGGTAAATAATTTGCCTTAGTATTAGGGGAGAGGTGGAGCTGTGAATACAGATATAGCTGCAGGGGGTGTTGGGGTGGATTGAGGCTGATGTTTTTCTAGTTAGAGAAATAGAGTTTATTTTTAATTGAAGTATGGTTGATTTACAATGTTGTGTTAATTACTGCTGTACAACAGAGCCACTGAGTTACATATATATTCTTTTTCATATTTTCCATTTATCACAGGTTTATCACAAGATATTGAATAGAGCTTCCTATGCTATACAGTAGAACCTTATTGTTTATCCATTCTGTATATACTTGTTTGCATCTGCTAATCCCAAGCTCCCAATTCATCCCTCTCTTATCCTTCCCCCTTGGTAACCACCAGTCTAGGAATAGAATCCTTTTGTAACTTATCATAGCTTTGTGGAAACAAAGTCAGTGAGTTTTATTATCTAATTTTATATCTTTAACCCCAGGACTCCTTAGGTTCCCTGGTTTTAGCAGAATAAATACTGACTGACCCTTGAACAAACCAGGGCTAACCTGTACTTTAGTAACAATGGTCCTCCACAGTTCCTCAGCATTCATCAACCACAGACTGTGTAATACTGTAGTATTTGCTTTTGAAAAACTTCAAAGGTAGACCCGAACAGTTCAAACTCACCTTGTTCAAGGGTCAACGGTACTCGCTGATAACTTAAGAGCAATTCAATGCTGTTGTAGCTAACCCTTCTTCCACCAGATATTTGTACTGAGCCTTTTTGTAGAGGAACTGCTGGGCATGTTAGAGGCCTGTGGGAACAGATGAGGCATGAATCCTGCCGGGGAGCATCTGAGCTGTTTGGGAAGATGGAATATGTACACGCATAGGTATAGCAGGCACCCGTGCAGGCATAGGCATAGAAGAGGTCCTGAAAGGAAAAGCAGCTTCCAAAAGTGAGTTTTTAATCAACTAAAGACCCAGAGTAACTTCCAAAAGAACAGACCATTTCTAACAAATTACTTAGGAGCGAACTGGGGCAACTCTGAAGGGGCTGACTGAAGGGATGGAATGTCCACTCTGAAGATGCTTGGGTATGCCTGCAGGGATGTAGGGCAGTGCTGGGGGGAAATAGCATTCTTGGGGTGGGGGGGGTCTGCCCCACATTCCAAAAATGGGGGCTTCACACTCTGGGTTCTTAATTATTGGCAATACGTTCATTATAAACTCACAGCAAATGTTACCAGTTTTCCTTGCAAAAAAGTGCTGTTTTATACTTGCCACAAAGGAGGGATTGTACCCATCTTCAGTTCATGCTGTCTTTAAAAAAAGAACGTAACTTTTCTCTTAAGGGGTGATGGAACAACTCCAGCTCGGTCCAGAGATTCTCCAGAAGGAGAACCCGAGGCTTATCTATGCCAGATTGAGTGGATTCGGCCAGTCGGGAAGGTTCTCCAAGGTAGCCGGACATGACATCAACTATTTGGCCTTGTCAGGTGTGTTGAAAAAAAAAAAATCCAATTTCTCTTCACTCTTTTTTTTCCCCCAGTCAAGATCTACAGCTACACTTATTAGAAAGAATTTTTTAAAGGTGAAGTTTGGAATATTTATTGGAATTAATAAAGAGCGTGTACTTCTTTTTTTTATTTGAGCATGTACTTCTTTAAAAAAGATTGGTTTGTCTTGAAACAGTCACTGTCAGCCTCCATCTGGTGACTCAGATCATAACGAATCTGCCTGCAATGCTGGAGACGTGGGTTTGATCCCTGAGTCAGGAATATCCCTTGGAAGAGGGCATGGCCACCCACTCCAGTATTCTTGCCTGGAGAATACATTGACAGAGGAGCCTGGCAGTCTATAGTCCCTGGGGTTGCAAAGAGTCGAGCAACTAACACTTTCACTTTCCCCTGCCTTAACACAGGGAGGGGTAATACACACAATAGTAACATTTACTGACTATGTTTGTGGAGTGAATTCTCCAGCAAGCCCCTGCTAGGAAGTAAAGAGACTTATTGCTAGTAGAAATGGTTGCTCTGTAGTATGCAAAGATATATTAATAGTTTGATTCTGGTACCCCCTTACTTTATTGTGAATTGTTGACTGAGTCATGATTTTAGAAATTCTATGAATACTAGAAAAATCCCATGGTTTTCACCTGTATGAACATATCTTGAAAGTGTTAACCACTCAGTCATGTCCAACTCTTTGTGACCCCATGGACTGTATCCCACCAGGCTCCTCTGTCCATGGACTTCTCCAGGCAAGAATACTGGAGTGGGTTGCCATTCCCTTCTCCAGGGGCTCTTCCCGACTCATGGATAGAATCCGAGTCTCCTGCATAGCAGGCAGGTTCTTTACCCCCTGAGCCACCAGGGAACCTCTTAGAATGACCTAATTCTAGATTTCTAAGAACCATATTGCTGAGTAAAAGAAGTCTCAAATATTCTGTGTGTACACTTTTAAAGGTTGAGGAAAAGAGTGAGTGGAGAGTTGATTTTTCACATCTATTTAAAAATGCAATTCCTTTTCTTTTTCTTGTGTTTGTTTTCTTGCATCTCTTTCTAGTAAGAATGGAAGTGCCTTATACCATTGTTAAGTCATAAACTAAGTGGATAGCAACCATCCCCCCCCACACACAACTCAGTGAATAAAAACTTAGCAATAGAATTCTGAAAATATCTGTAGGAATAAAGTTTTAAAGAAAATAAAGACATAAAAAAAAAAAACAAGGAAATTTGTTGGAAGGAAAGCCATCTTATAAATATACTGAACGAGTTTAGATTTAGAAAGGCATTAGATATTAATTTTCACTTACAACTAGTAGCTAGAGAGATTGGTTTTCCTTCTAAGATGTTCATGTATTTATTTAAAGTACACATTAAATGGGCTTTTTAACCATTTACCACTGGATGGCTCATTGATAAAGAATCTGCCTGCTAGTGCAGGAGACATGGGGTTTCATCCCAGGTCCGGGAAGATCCCACATGCCACGGAGCAACTAAGCCTGTAAACTGTAGGCTTACAGTTGAGCCTGTTGTTCTAGAGCCCCGGAGCTGCAATGACTGAGCCCACGTGCCACAGCTACTGAAGCTTGTGTGTCCTAGAGCCTGTGCTCTGCGACAAGAGAAGCCATTGCAATGAGAAGCCCATGCACTGCAATTGAGAGTAGCCTCCACTCAATGCAACCAGAGAAAAGCCCGAGCAGCAATGAAGATCCAGCACAGCCAAAAATAAAAAAATAAAAGTTTAAAATACACTTTAAATTTACCATTAATGGTCCTCCATATTTTTTTTTCATGGTATAGGTGTTTTATCAAGAAGTGGCAGAAGTGGTGAGAATCCATATGCCCCGTTGAATCTCCTGGCTGATTTTGGTGGTGGTGGCCTCATGTGCACACTGGGCATCATTATGGCGTTGTTTGAACGCACACGCTCTGGCAAAGGTCAGGTCATCGATGCAAGCATGGTGAGTTTTTACTGGGGGAAACGCTAAGCCTTGCGTTTGTTCCTAAGGTTGAGATATGGCTGCCTCAAATCCTCTTTCAAACAAGACAGGAGATAAATTGAGATTTGAAATTTGAATCCAAGTTACCAAAGATAGCCTTCTCTTTAAAATAGCTTCATATGTTTGACATGTGTCAGAACGTCATATTTTGATCGTCTGTTTGTGGAGTCAATTTTCTAAACTCTGCATGACTCAGCTGATTACCACATTGTGTTTCAGCGATTTTCACCATCTTGTGTCTTGTACTTTGAATATGATTTTTAAGAGATTTTCATTGAAAACTGGGCTCAGGAAGTCTCCTTTAGCAGGAAGAGGAGATTCTTGATGATGCTCAAGTGAAATGGACCAGTCTAGACCTTCCTGCTGCACTGTGTAGCAGAGATTCAAATGTCAGGATGCTTCAGTGTCTTCACTCACACACGGAGCACTTGCTTCTTGTTCTCCTAGGCACTTCTGTGTGATTTCTCCTAATCCCCAAAACAGCAATTTCACTTTGAATACATTGTTTGTTTGTTTGTTTCCAGTTCTACCTGTTTATTGTTACCAACCCATCTCCCTCCAGACCCCTCACACATGTGCACTCAGTTGTGTGACCCCCATGGACTGCAGCCCGTGAGGCTTTTTTGGGCATGGACTTTCCAGGCAAGAATACTGGAAGGGTTGCCATTCCCTTCTCCTGGGATACGTTGTTACTGAACCCAATTAGACCTGTAACAGGGCTTCCCTGATGGCTCAGCAGGTAAAGAATTCACCTGCAGTGCAGGAAACACAGGAGACGTGGGTTTGATCCCTGGGTCAGGAATGTCCCCTGGAGGAGGAAAAGGCAACTCACTCCGGTATTCTTGTCTGAAAAATCCCATGGACGGAGGAGCCTGGTGAGCTACAGTCCATGGGGTTGCACAGAGTCGGACATGAGTGAGCAACTAAGCACAGACCCATAACACTGTTAGGACATCTTTTTTCAACAGACTCATCAGCACATTCAGAAATTTGCCTGAAAAAAAAAGAAAAAAGAAATTTGCCTGAGTTCTCACAGCTAGTTGATGAGAGCCCAGTCTAGTTCCACTATACAGGTTACATTTGGACCTATCTTTGCTGGTAGGCTGGAGAGTGGATTTGATGAAGACAAGACTGAGAGATAAAGGCAAGTACTAAAATGGTCGATGGTAGAATAGGTATGGATTTAAGGATTCACATTTGGCAGTGAAGGGAAAGGAAGGAATCAAGGATGGCTCCCTGATCTCTGACTTAGAAGACCCAGTGGTTGGTGGCTCTGGTACCCTGTGGAGAACCACTGAAGGAGGAAGCTGACTGGGGGGGTGGGGCATATATCTTATTCTTTTAGGCCAGTAGTTTCCAAGTGACTTTAGCAGCAGAATCCATGACCTAGGCCTGCCTATGATGACCTGGAGTCATCTCTTCATCAGACTGTTCCCTTAGAAACTGTAGAGTTAGGGCTTCCCAGGGGGCGCTAGTGGTAAAGAACCCACCTGCCAATACAGGAGATGCCTGAGACTTGAGTTCAATCTCTGGGTTGCAAAGATCCTCTGGGGGAGGGCATGGCACTACACTCCAGTATGCTTGCCTGGAGAATCCTCATGGACAAAGGAGCCTGGCGGGCTATAATCCATTGGGTCACAAAGAGTCCGGATGTCAGACAGGACTGAAGCAACTTAGCATGCACGCACATGGCATGTGGGGTCTGTTTTACTGTGTTTCCTCCTGTCCTAAGGGAACACTTCTAACCTGGGGGACTATGTGTTGGCATTCAGGCCATTGGCCTTTGTGATGAGAATAATATAAAAAGTTGGGAAATTGAGGCTGCAGTTTCCCTGTTCATGGGCTGTCATCTGTGGCAGCATACACTGCCTGTGGATGAGGGGGGAAGAGAGGTGTGTGCTCGGCAGCCTCTTGATGAGATAAGGATTATAATTGCTGTGTCTTGTCCTGTGTCCTTCTATGGCGCCAAGTAAAGGTGGAGTTAGATTAGAGCTGTTTGTATCCTGAGTGAGCCAAAATAGACCCATAACACTGTCAGGACATCTTTTTTCAATAGTCTCATCAGTACATCCAGTATGTAAAAGAGATTAAATGTACATATATATGTGTGTGTGTGTGTGTGTGTGTGTGTGATGTATCTATATGTGTGTTTGTGTGTATATGTATAAATGTGGGGACTGTAAAATCTGTGTAACCCCATTTCAAAAAACAGCACCACCAAAGGCCACTTACACAAACTCCACTACTTGGTGACAGCACATGTCAGATCCATGGATTCAAGTGTTCAGGAGCGTCCTCAAGCTAAAAGGGAAAACTGAGACATATCTAAAAATGGGCTTCCCAACAGGCACAGTGGTGAAGGATCTGCCTGCGGACGCTGGAGACAAGGGTTCGATCCCTGGGTTGGGAAGATCCCCTGGAGGAGGAAATGGCAACCCACTGCAGTCTTCTTGCCTGTTAAATTTTGTGTTTGTTTCATAGCCAGAATCTGTGAGAAATCCCTTGCTCACTGTTGGAATGGGGCCTTTCTATTAGTAACTTCAGAGATAAGGATGCTTTGCTGGCCTGCTTCCTGGAGTGCCAGAAGGATAGGGAAGTGTTCTTTAGTTAGTTCAGTGCATCCAGTCTCATGATAATCATACTGGAGATGTGAATCCTTTTTATTTCAGGACTAGTGGGAAGCTGGCATTCCCAAACTAGTTTGTCTGTACTCAGAAAACCCTTATCACCTGCCACCCACATTGTTATGTTTATTCTGTAACTTTTTAGTGATAATTAAAGTTAAAATATGTTAAATATTCAAATTTGTATTTCTTGCGCTTGGTATCAAAACTAGAGTCAACTAAATATAGCTGTCATGCAATTTACCTTTAAAATGTGATCTGCTTCATGTGTTTGTGTGTATGTGTTTATAAGTATTGAGGTCAGATGATGGATTTTTAAGAAAACCTTTTTCTTTATTTTCAGCTTTTTTATCCTGACCGTTTTTAACATATATGAAAGTAAAGAGAATGTATAATTAGCTTACAAATGGTGAAGTAAGCTTACTAGTGAAGCTAGCCTCAGTTAGCTTCAAAAACTGTCAACATTCTGCCAATATTATTTGAAAAGAAGAGCAGAAGTAGTTCCTTGAAGTCTTTTCTGAACAATATTCCCTTATCTGAATAGTGCAGGAGCTCTATCATAAACCTGTCCTAACTCACTTTCTCAAAATATCAAAGAAGTTGTATAATTAGATATAATCTTTCTGTATTCTAAGATAAACATTTTTATACAAACATTTTTTTAAAACCCAAGTAGGAATCAGTCATAATTTTTATAGTTGAATTACCTGGATTCACATTGTATTCTGTTTCTTCAAAGGTGGAAGGAACAGCATATCTAAGTTCTTTTCTGTGGAAAACTCAAGAAACAGGATTGTGGGAACAGCCTCGTGGACAGAACCTATTAGATGGTGGAGCACATTTCTACACAACCTACCGGACAGCGGACGGGGGGTTCATGGCTGTCGGAGCAATAGAGCCCCAGTTCTATGAGCTGCTGATCAAGGGTGAGTAACTTTTCAGGAACCTCTTTTCTGGGGATGTTTTCCAGCCTCTATTTTGGGGTCTTTTGAAGTTCATGATGTCTTTTATTATATGTATATATCCACCTTATAATTAGTTTAATGATGGTCATCATTATATTGTGAGGCACTTCCCCCATCTTTTAAACTGACAAGCACTTTTATAAAAAAGGTCTATAAAATAGCTCAGATTAAAAAGATCATAATCCTGTTTGTGGGCGTTCAGTGTTTTTGTTACGTTTCACACTCGGTGCTCTGCTCAGTCTCTTCAGCTGTGTCCAACTCTGTGCGACCCTGTGGGCCATAGCCCGCCAGGCTCCTCTGTCTCTGGGATTCTCCAGGCAAGAATACTGGAGTGGGTTATCATGCCCTTCTCCAGGGGATCCTCCCAACCCAGGGATCGGACTCAGATCTCTTATGTCTCCTGCACTGGCAGGCAGGTTCTTTACCACTAGTGCCACCTGGGAAGCCCATACTCATAGTGTTGGATATTTATCTTGCCCGTTGTATGGCCACAGTCTGTTCTTCCCCAGAAATGATCTGCTGGTTCTACCAGTTTTTATTCCTTGATAGATAGATGTCCCTCCTGGTACTTAATAATGGGGTCACCAGAGCACAGAGAGACTTTGGCAAGTGAGAGTTTGTTGGGATATGTCACCATCACTTGATGCTTCTGCAGTTCACCTTTCTTGCAGATTCTTGTCTTATTGATATGTTGTCACAGGTTAGCAGGAAAATTTGGGATCCCTTTTGCCCTGACTGATAATTGGACTGAAGTTATTTTGTCCCTGTGAAATGTGAATTTAAAGTTTACTTCACAGATATTTTAGTTTCTAAGAAGTTTTAGAATGTATGCTGAAGTAGTGTGACAAGCACATGCTTGCAGCACATTTATCTTCCAGCTTCAAGTTTGGAGTTTTATGTTTGATAGCTTTTGAGATGCAAAGTGCTACTCAGAGTAGTCTGTATATAGCTGGAATGATGGTTTTTATAAGCATCAGAATGCATTCTGTGATCAACTATATTAACTTCACCAACTTAACTGTAAGTTAGAAGAACGATAGAACAGAGTGGTTTGGACAAATGCCCACATCTGTAATGATTTTTCTGAGTTAGTGTTAATTTATTATTTTACCATACATTTTGAGATCTTTGAGACCATAGCTTCATTTAGCTCTCAGTGTCTGAGCATAAATACACAAGGTTTTTGTAAGGCTCAGACTCCTCTATGCTATGTTCCTAATGCTTTCCAGGACAAAGAAATCTGGAAAATACTGAGACTCTTATGACATGAGATTCTTGTAGTGAAGGCAATAGATAATTTTTTTAAGTTGCTTTAAAATTTCAAAATATTATTAAGAAAGCCAGGAAATAAGTGTTGGTGAGGATGCGGAGAGATTGGAACCCCATGCATTACTGGTAAGAATGTAAAATTATACAGTCATTGTGGAAAATGATATGGTGACTCTTCAAAAAATTAAACATAGAATTACCATACGATCCAGCAATTCCACTTCTGGTTATATATCCAAAAGAATTAAAAGTGGGAACTTGAACAGATATTTGAACAAGGACTGGGGGAAGCAGAGAATAAGTGTTAGCGTTTAATGGGTAAAAGTGTTAGTCGCTCAGTTGTGTCCAACTCTTTGCAACCCCATGGACTGTAGCCTGCCAGGCTCCTCTGTCCATGGAATTTTTCAGGCAAGAATATTGGAGTGGGTTGCCATTCTCTTCGCCAGGGGATCTTCCCAACCCAGGAATTGAATCTGGGTCTCCTGCATTGCAGGCAGATTTTTTACCATCTGAGCCACCGGGGAACCTGGTACAGTTTCAGCTTGGAAAGATGAAAAGTTCTGGAGATGAATGGTGGTAATGGTTCCAGAATAATATGAATATACTTAATAACATAGTACTGTATTCTTAATAGTGGCTAAAATGGTCAGTGTTATATTTTGTATATTTTACAACAATTTTAAAAAATGAAAAAATTCAAAGTAATGTATTTTTTATGAAAAAAGTGTAAACAATACAGAATTTATAAGGTAAGAGGTAAAAATTCTCCCTTGTCCTTCCACTTTAGGATAGTTTGGAATGTGGCCTTTGATGGGATGGGGAGGGAGGTGGGAGGGGGGATCGGGATGGGGAACACATGTAAATCCATGGCTGATTCATGTCAATGTATGGCAAAAACCAATATAATATTGTAAAGTAATTAGCCTCCAACTAATAAAAATAAATGAAAAAAAAAGAAAAAAAAAAGAATTTTCCCTGTACACATACAGACACAATTAAATTTTTTATAATCTATATAAGATAAACATACACATTATAATTTGTATAATATAAATATATGTATTTATATTGTATAATTTTTATAATTTATATAAAATTATATAAATTATATATTTATATAATTTATAAAATATATAATCATGTAAGTTTATAATTAATACTTTTTTATTAAAAAATATAGCAAAGACATCCTTTTTTGTCAATACCGAACATCTTCAGCCTTACCCTTTTAAATAGCAGCTGTATTGATACAGCTGGTGTGTCAGAGTCAGGGGTAGAAGTGTTCTGATTTCTAGTATTCCAGTGTACAAACCTGTGTACCTTAACAAAACCTGTGTAACCTTAAGTTTAGTGTTTGTTGGAGAACTACTGGCTCCAGTTTTAGTTGATGATTCTGATCACATTCTGTTTTAAAAAAAAAAACTTTATAAAATCATGCATGTATGTTTCCAGCAGTTAGCCGTGGTCTACTTAAGTGCTTTGGCTAACTGCTTATTTTATATGCTTCTTAATCACAGAGTTTGGGACAATCAAGAAGGAGAAAGCAAAGTGAAAGACATCCTTAGAAATATTTCTTCATAGATTACTGTGGTAAATCTGAAACTGTGGCTTTATATCTTTTCTGGTTTTGAATGGGACAGGTGGCTACAGAGAACAATGTATTTGCACAGGTGTTTTTTCACAGCTCTTCAGAATTATGTGAGTTCTTATATCCTTATATCCCTCAAAACTCTAAGAAGAACCTATAGTTTTCTGTCTTCTTACCTTTTAGGCCCTTCTGCATCTTCAGAGCAGCTTAAAATTATTGCTCATTGTTTTTCAACATGGTAGATAAGGAAAGGATGATAAAAAATGAGAATTGCTTGATTAACTTGGCTAAACTTATGCAAAATATTATGCATAATTTAAATTTAGAAACCCTCTTATACAAGAGGGAATAAAAATGACAGTTACACCAAACCCCAGCAAAGTTGCCCTTTGGGTATAATTTAATTAGCACTGGAGTTGGGGTGTATCTACAGGGGTGGGTTCCTGTAGTCAGTAAAGGAAGCACAGATCAAGTCATGGACTGGAGAAGCCATCCTTCTTGTGATATTCCCTGGCAAATCTTTTCATCTTCTCTGTCCCTTGTGTTGAGGGGCCCTTCAGAACTCTTTGTACTTGAGAAAAAGTCTCTGTGTCCCCTGTTGATTGGCTGGCTGATAACTTGCTGTCATGTTTGCTATCGGAACAAGTTGCATGTGTCTTTGGGCTTCCCAGGTGACTCAGTGCTAAAGAATCTTGGGTTTGATTCCTGGGTCAGGAAGATCCCCTGGAGAAGAAAAGGACAACCCACTCCAGTGTCCTTGCCTGGGAAATCCCAGGGACAGAGGAGCCTGGTGGGCCACAGGGGATCACAAAAGAGTCAGACACAGCTTAGCGACTGAGCACACACATGGCAGATAATAACTTCATGAGGAAGTTTCTTTTGGAAAAGCTTCTCAGAGGGAAGAAGTTGATTTCTGGAAACTAGACAATTAAAAATGACTGCTTTTGAGGAAATGTAAATAATAAGATCTCTCAAAGACTTAGAAAGTCTGTCTTGAGTCCTGTTACGCTATTGTCTTCTCCAGCTTTGGCTCCAACTTCAAGTTGAGTTTGAATTTCTTCTCTTGACTCATTTGAGAATTCTTATAAAATATCCCATTTGGGGCAAGTATGATGAGTTCAAAACTCATTTGCACTGATTATATTTACTGCACCCAAAGCATGCTGATTTAAGAAATTCTGTTTTTCTCTCAGGACTTGGGCTAAAGTCTGATGAACTTCCCAATCAGATGAGTATAAAGGATTGGCCAGAAATGAAGAAGAAATTTGCAGATATCTTTGCAAAGAAGACAAAGGCAGAGTGGTGTCAGATCTTTGATGGCACAGATGCATGTGTGACTCCTGTGCTGACTTTTGAAGAGGTTGCCCATCACGGTCACAACAAAGATCGGGGCTCATTTATTACTGATACAGAGCAGCGTGTGAGTCCCCGCCCTGCTCCTTTGCTGTCCAACACCCCAGCTCTCCCTTCGACTAAAAGGGATCCTTTTGTAGGAGAACACACCGAAGAGATTCTTAAAGAACTTGGGTTCAGCCAGAAGGAGATCATTCAGCTTAAGTTAGATAATATTATTGAAATTCATAAACTTAGAGTTAATCTCTAAGTTCCAAGCCCCACAATGCAAATGAATTTGAATATTGCATTTACAGTATAATACAAAAAATTGTGTGCATGGAAACATGAAAAAACGTTATCACAGTGGTCTAACTATTCTAATCAGGAAACAAGACTGATTATAGAGTAATGACTGAATTCTGAAAATGGTTATCATGGTTTTTCATTTTGGAATATTTTTAGTTTGCCTGTACTAAATTGTGGCAGTTTTTCTGCCTTTCAGTTTACTTGATATGTTATATTTGTCAATTTAAAATGCTCATACATTTATAAAATACTTGAAATGCATTAATATACTGCTTTTTATTAAATAAAGCTTTATTCCCCATAAAGTTTACTCCTGCTTTTAAGTTTGTGAAAAGCTTTCAAGAAAGTTCTTTCAGTAGCACTAAAATAGCCTTTCGTTGCTCATTGAAATAATTTGGCTCTACTGTTAACCAGAATGAATGTCCTTAGATGGAAGAGTCTGATCGTTTTAATTTGGTAAGGAAACCATTCAGCTGGTGTCTCTGAATTGAAATTTTAGAAAATGTCCTTGAGGTTTCCTTCAGATAACTGCTACCTCTCCATCTAGACCAGCTCCTGTGTATAACTGCCTGTTATTAGCATCATCCACGTGTATCTCTTTATCAATAAACTGTATCATCATCCATTTGAAAGTCTTACTAGACTTTCCCTCCTCTTACTAGTCTCCAGCTTCCACTCCCAGTATGTCTCCCTCTGTACCAATAGACCCCACAACTTACCTATCACTTCCTTTGGCCGCTGTTCAAATGTCCCTTACAGAGAGTCCTTTCCTGATCCCTGTCTAAAATAGCAACTGCCTTATCACTCTCCCCAAACCCTGTTTCATTTTTCTTCATACTGCCTATCACTGCTGACATTGTATGGATTAACCTCTGCCTCATTCCTTGTTAACTAGGGCGTGCTAAAATGGAAACTTTATGAAGGACTTTAGATTTCATTCATTGCTCAGTTCCCAGTTCCTGGCCCATATTGGAAATTTTGTGAATATTTATTAAAGTGATGAATCTCAATAGTGAAGTGCTATCAGTTCCACTTTCAGAACTCCCATCTCCTTCCTTCTGCCCACCTTCCATTGCTGCTTTCATCCAGACCCTATCACTTCTTCCTTGGACTACTGTTCAACTTCCCTACCCAGCTTTACACCCCTGGTATCATTGCCTTCATTGTTTTCCCTGCCATCCTTAGCAAGATCTGGAATCTCATTTCCACACAGCACAACATCCAAAAGAAGAGAGGGTCTCCGGAGCCCTCTGCAAACCTTGTCTCATGTTCCCTTTTGTTGTTCAGTCACTCGGTCGTGTCCGACTCTTTGCCACCCCATGGACTGCAGCATGCCAGGCTTCCCTGTCCTTCGCCATCTTCTGGAGTTTGCTCAAACTCATGTCCATTCAGTCGGTGATGCCATCCAACCATCTCATTCTCTGTCATCCCCTTCTCCTCCTGCCTCAATCTTTCCCGGCATCAGGTCTTTTCAAATGAGTCAGTTCTTCCCATCAGGTGGCCAAAGTATTGGAGCTTCGGCTTCAGCATCAGTCCTTCCAATGAATATTCAGCACTGATTTCCTTTAGGATCAACTGATTGGATCTCCTTGCAGTCCAAGGGACTCTCAAGAGTCTTCTCCAACACCACAGCATCAATAAAAACATCAATTCTTCAGCACTCAGCCTTCTTTACGGTCCACCTCTCACATCCATACACAACCACTGGAAAAACCATAGCTTTGACTATATGGACCATTGTTGGCAAAGTAATGTCTCTGTTTTTTAATATGCTGTCTAGGTTTGTCATAGCTTTTCTTCCAAGGAGCAAACATGTCTCCTTGGGTCAAGTTAAGTCACAAGCCAGCCCTATACTGGTCTTTGATGGAGAAGGTAGGATTATCCTTAGATAAAATCAACCTGCTCCTGGAGCAGGATTGCTTTAGCAATTCTGGGTCTTCCGTGTTTCCATAAAAATTTTAGAGTTACATTTTTCTAGTTCTGTGAAAAATGTCTTGGGTATTTTGATAGGGATCACATTAAATGTGTAGATTGCTTTGGGTAGTATGGCCATTTTAACAATATTAGTTCCTCCAGTCCAAGAGCATGGTCTTTTCCATTTCTTTGAATCATCTTCAATTTCCTTTATCAATATTTTATAGTTTACAGCATATAGGTCTTTCACCTCCTTGGTTAAGTTTATTCCCAGGTATTTTTAAATGCAATTTTAAACAAGATAATTTTTTAACTTTCTGATAGTTCATTGTTAGTATAAAGAAATGCAACAGAGTTCTGTGTATTAATCATGTATCCTGCTACCTTGCTGAATTCATTTGTTAGTTTTAATAGTTTTTGTGTAAAGTCTTTAGGGTTCTCTGTACAGAGTATCATGTCATATCCAAATAATGACAATTTTACTCTTCCCTTCCAAATTTAATACCTTTGATTTCATTTTCTTGTTTGATTGTTATGGCTAGGACTTGAATGGAAGTGGTAAGAGTGGGCATCCTTGTTTCACTTATGAATTTAGTGGGAAGGCTTTTAGTTTTTCACTGTTGAATATTATGTTGGCTGTGGGTTTGTGGTAAGTGCTTTTATTATGTTGAGATATGTTCCCTCTATACTCATTTTGATGAGAGTTTTGTCATGAATGGATGTTGAATTTTGTCAAATGCTTTATCTGTGTCTATTGAAATGGTCATGTGGTTTTTGTCTTTTCTTTTTTGTTAACGTAGTGCTTCACGTTGATTTGTGCTTGTTTAACCATCCTTGTGACCCTGGAATAAATACCACTTGATCATAGTATATGATCCTTTTTATGTATTTTTGGGTTCGGTTTGCCAATATTTTGTTGAGGATTTTTGCTTTTCGTTAAAGATATTGTCCTGTAATTTTCTTTATTGGTAATATTTTTGTCTGATTTTGGTATCAGGGTGATGGTGCCTTCATAGAATGACTTTGGGAATGTTTCCTCCTTTTTAATATTTGGGAGTAGTTTGAGAAGGATAGATGTAAGTTCTTATTTGTATGTTTGGTAGAATTTCCCACTGAAGCTGTCCAGTCCTGGACTTTTGTTTGCAAGAAGTTTTTTTTTTTTTTTTTTTAAAGTATAGGTTCTATTTCACTTCTAGTGATCAGTCTGTTCACATTACCTGTTTCTTGATTCAGTTTTAGTAGACTGTATTTCTGTTGTGTTTGTGGAGGGAATTAAGTGCCACATCCTCCTAACCCATCATCTTGATCTTCCTCCTTATATCATTTTTAATCACTAATGGGTCATAAGTGCCTATTGTACACTGTGTAGCTTCTCATGCCTTGGAATCAGATTGGATGTCAGTATCCTCATTTTCTGTTCCACATTGATATTCATAATGCTTCTTAAATCTGTAGAAAATCCAGCCTTACAATAATCTAAAGTCAGTGAAAGGATTGTAATGCATTCTTTTTTTTTCCCCCCACTTGTTTTTATTAGTTGGAGGCTAATTACTTTACAAGTTTGTAGCGGTTTTTGCCATACATTGACATGAATCAGCCATGGATTTACATGTGTTCCCCATCCTGATCCCCACTCCCGCCTCCCTCCCCATCCCATCCCAGTGCACCAGCCCTGAGCACTTGTCTCATGCATCCAACCTGGACTGGCGATCTGTTTCACACTTGATAATATACATGTTTCAATGCTGTTCTCTCAGATCATCCCACCCTTGCCTTCTCCCATAGAGTCCAAAAGTCTGTTCTATATATCTGTGTCTCTTTTTCTGTCTTGCATATAGGGTTATCATTACCATCTTTCTAAATTCCATATATATGCGTTAGTATACTGTATTGGTTTTTCTTTCTGGCTTACTTTGTATAATGGGCTTCAGTTTCATCTATCTCGTTAGAACGGATTCAAATGAATTCTTTTTAATGGCTGAGTAATATTCCATTGTGTATATGTACCACAGCTTTCTTATCCATTTGTCTGCTGATGGGCATCTAGGTTGCTTCCATGTCCTGGCTATTATAAACAGTGCTGCAATGAACATTGGTGTACACGTGTCTCTTTCAGATCTGGTTTCCTCTGTGTGTATGCCCAGCAGTGGGATTGCTGGGTCATATGGCAGTTCTATTTCCAGTTTTTTAAGGAATCTCCACACTGTTCTCCATAGTGGCTGTACTAGTTTGCATTCCCACCAACAGTGTAAGAGGGTTCCCTTTTCTCCACACCCTCTCCAGCGTTTATTGCTTGTAGACTTTTGGATAGCAGCCATCCTGACTGGCGTGTAATGGTACCTCATTGAGGTTTTGATTTGCATTTCTCTGATAATGAGTGATGTTGAGCATCTTTTCATGTGTTTGTTAGCCATCTGTATGTCTTCTTTGGAGAAATGTCTGTTTAGTTCTTTGGCCCATTTTTTGATTGGGTCATTTATTTTTCTGGAATGGAGCTGCAGGAGTTGCTTGTATATTTTTGAGATTAATCCTTTGTCTGTTTCTTCATTTGCTATTATCTTCTCCCATTCTGAAGGCTGTCTTTTCACCTTGCTTATAGTTTCCTTTGTTGTGCAAAAGCTCTTAAGTTTCATTAGATCCCATTTGTTTATTTTTGCTTTTATTTCCAATATTCTGGGAGGTGGGTCATAGAGGATCCTGCTGTGATTTATGTTGGAGAGTGTTTTGCCTATGTTCTCCTCAAGGAGTTTTACAGTTTCTGGTCTTACATTTAGATCTTTAATCCATTTTGATTTTATTTTTGTGTATGTAATGCAGTCTTATGTTGCAAGTATGATCTGTTTCACTCTTACTTCAGGTGTTATCTGAAAGATGTTGAGTTTCACTGTGTTTACTGTCTTAAAATTTTTAAATCTCCTGAGATACCCCTTTGAGTTCATTGTGTCTCCATGGGTTACCTTGGCACATAGTTTGAGAAATACCAGTTTAAGTGATTTACTCAGAGAAATACAGGAAGAAACAAGCAGAATCAGCATTTAAACTTAAATATTTTGACTCCAAGTCTTGTTCTTAAACCATTTTTACTGTCTTTCCTATGAAATCATGTTTCCCTTGCTACTCAGACTTTTTTTTTTTTTTTTATCATAAAGTTTAATTATGGTTCAGAAAAAATTGAGTGAATAACCTTCTCTGAAAAAATATATTGACTCTGTAGACTGCAGTTACTGGGGGCGGGGAGGGTAGACGGCAGCTGCTAAGTTAAATTACCCTATTTTCTATTCTTAAAATGACAAGAAGTCCCACATCCAGTCTGATTATAGAGATGCATGTGCCCCAAATGGCTGAGAATAAATACAACAAGAAAGGCAGAAGCTGTAAAGCTAAGGGCATGCAACAGGCTCTAAGAGAAAGTCTCAGAAATGCCCAGAGTGACAACAAGGAACGTTTGGCTGGAGTTTGAAGTTCTTTTTAGTTGTCTTTGTCTTTCGCTCCATGCTTAAGGATGCGCGTGAACTCGATGTAATTGAAATTCCCCTTTTTGTCAATAGGTGCTTCTCTGTACAGCGCGTCCACTTCCTCATCTGTAAACCGGTCTCCCATTGTGGTCAGCAGTTCTCTCAGGTAATCCTCCTGAATGGTGCCAGTTGCTTCTTCATCAAAGCAAGCAAAAGCATTTCTGATGACATCTTCTGGATCTGTTCCATTTAATTTTTCACCAAACATCGTGAGAAACATGGTAAAATTTATGGGACCTGGAGCCTCATTCATCATGGCATCCAGATACTCATCAGTTGGATTTTTTCCCAGGGAAGCAAGCATGTCATGCAAGTCTTCCTTGTCGATGAACCCGTCCCTGTTCTGGTCGATCATGTTGAAGGCCTCCTTGAACTCCTGAATCTGGGACTGGTCAAACATGGCGAACACGTTGGAGGTCGCGCGCTGGGGGCGCTTCTTGGTGGTCTTGGTCTTTGCTCTTTTGCTCGACATGGTGGCAGTTAAATCCCTAACTCTGCCGCGAGAATCCAAGAGTTTCTGCAACCTCCTCGCTGCCCCAGCTGCCGCTACCAACTCCCTTCCACTCCCGCTACTCAGACTTTCATTTGAATTCAGTGTCCAACAAGGAAAACACGGCCCACTAGAAGTCTTTAAAACAGAGAAAATTAATATCACCAATTATTACATTGGTGATAAAAGAGATCAGAAGCCAAGCGAACAGTGAGGCAACTCAGATACAAGCAACCACAGGAATCTAAGAACAGTCCCATATTTGCATGATCGATGGGAAAGGTAGTGTTACAGGGACCCAGAAGCTAAGATTGGCAGCTGGACCCACAGTGGAAATGCAGCCACTGCCAGAGATGTCTCAGGATACAGAAAGAGGGGGAGGAAGTATCTCGATATCTTCCTTTCACCTGCCTCCAGTCTTCCCACCAGTTCCTCCCACTGGATAAATCTACCTGGAAGCCAGAGAGCAAGGGATCCTGAGAAATGTAGTCCCTTAGGTATGGAGCATAAGATGAAGAGGAGAGAATGGATCTGAGCAAACAGGCAGTTGACCAGCACCACAAAGTGTAGCATATATACTTTATAATTCCTTTAGCAAACATTTACTGAGGACCTACTAGGTGCCAGGTATCATGCTAGATGCCATAATGAGCAGAACAGACCTGATCACTGCTCATTAGAGGATCAAAGACTAAAACAGAAGGAGATGACAGATGAATGGATAAAGAAGTTGTGGTACATACACATAATGGAATATTACTCGGCCATAAAAAAGAATGCATTTGAGTCAGTTCTATGAGGTGGATGAACCTAGAACTTATTACACAAAGTGAAGCGAGTCAGAAAGAGAAAGATAAATATCATATTCTAACACACATATACAGAATCTAGAAACATGGTTCTGAAGAATTTATTTACAGGGCAGCAAAGGAGAAACAGACATAGAGAATAGACTTATGGACATGGGGAAGGAAGGAGATGGTGAGATGTATGGAAAGAGTAACATGGAAACTTCCATTACCACAGGTAAAATAGATAGCCAACAGGAATTTGCCATATGGCTCAGGAAACTCAAACAGGGGCTCTGTATCAACCTAGAGGGGTGGGATGGGGAGGAATGGGAGGGAGGTTCAAAAGGGAGGGGACATATGTATACTTATGGCTGATTCATGTTGAGGTTTGACAGAAAACAGCAAAATTCTGTAAAGCAATTATCCTTCAATAAAAAAATATATTAAAAAACAAAAAAAAGCAGGAGGAGAATAAACAGAACTATCTCAAGTATGGAAGAAAAATATTGCAGTGCTGTGGGAGAGTTAGTAATTTAGAAGGGGCACCGTCTCACTGTTTTAAGTCTAGTTAATTGACTAGATGTGTGTGTATGTAGCAAACCTGTGTTCAAGGAAGGACAGAATATTTATATCCAGAAAAAGTTTAGAAAAAATATTGACTCCTTCATACTTAACATCTACATTATAGGGCTTTATTGTCTCAAAGCTATGTGTGATTGTGTGTAAATGTGTGTGTGTGTGTGTGTGTGTGTGTGAGGGAGAGAGCGAAAGAGAGGCAGAGAGAGAACAGTACAAAGGAAGATTCCTTTAGAAACACATTCAAAAGAGCCAGAGGGCTCCCAGCTGGCTAATCTCCGTCATGCTTTCCTGGCCCCTCCCCCTTCCGTCTCATCATAACTTGTGATCTTAGAGGCATGAAAGAATTTGAGCCCCTCCCCCAGCCTGACCGTCTCTGCGGGCGGTGCGGCCCGGCTCCATGTCAAACCCAGCCGGGAGGGCGAACCCCAGGGCCACAGAGAGGGTGGTGGGCTTGCAGGCAGGTTCCTCGCCCAGTGGCCATGGGCGACAAGAGTGGGCAGTCTGCCCTACGCACCTATAAATCCCTTGATGAGGAGGGCCTCTTGGGCTCTGCAGAGCTGCCCAAAAGACCCACGGGGAGCCTGGTTATGCACAGCATGGCCATGTTCGGCCGGGAGTTCTGCTATGCGGTGGAGGCGGCCTACGTGACTCCAGTGCTGCTCAGCGTGGGCCTGCCCAAGAGCCTGTATAGCATGGTGTGGCTCCTGAGCCCCATCCTGGGGTTCCTGCTGCAGCCCGTGGTGGGATCGGCCAGCGACCACTGCCGGGCCCGGTGGGGCCGCCGGAGACCCTACATCCTCACGCTGGGCGTCATGATGCTCCTGGGCATGGCCATGTACCTCAACGGGGACGCGATCATATCAGGTCAGTGGACTGCGCCAGGTAGGCTGGGTGGGAGAAGGTCCTGTTATGCAACTCAGGACAAGGAGAATGCAAAGTTCTTTCTGTGACAGTAAAAAATGGTTAAAACTGACTCCCTATCCTAAGTTACATTGAATTTCCACCTTTGAGTGCCCCAGATTCTGTAGTTAGGCACCTTTACTTTTAAAAAACTTCAGGATACATTATTTTTTAATTGTTGTGAGAACTTAAAAATGGGATTATATTTTTACCTATTTTATTACATTATGTATTGTTACATGTTTATGAATTATGGGGTTTTGTGTGTGTGCCCACCATACCTTATTTAGGACTTTCTCAAATTAACCAGCTGCCTAATGGCTCCATAAATTTTTCCAATAAATGTACCTGTGTGTACAAAGAAGAGTTAATGATGTTCACAGCTTTATGTGGAGTCTTGTAACAGGTACAGGGCATCGGCTTGGCAGCTCAAGGGGACATTTTTTCATTGCAAATCATGGACATAGACCTGATGGTGAGCACTTTTTCTAGCCATTAAACAGCCGCCAATTAATCAGTAATTGGTGGTAGTATATATATTGCGTTGAAAAAAAGAATTGTTAAACTTAAAAATAGCACACATTTTCTGGCCATTAATTCTCAGGCTAGCAGAATGGATGATAATGAGCCATGATAATCAGTTATCATCTCTATATATTTAAAAGTGGGCATAAATCTATAAATGTAGTATATTTCTGGAGGAATTTATTTAAAAAATACCTGAAAATAAATTTTGCCTCTAAGGAAGGGTGCTAAAGGCCTGGGGGTGAGAGGGGGAAGTTAAGCTTGTTTTTCACTTATTTTTGTACTGAATTTTTAAAATCAGGTGCATATATTACACATTTTCTTAAGTTTAAAAAATAAACTGAAAACCTGAGAAATAGTTATGAGGGGTGAATGAACAGTGGTATGGTCATAGGATGAATATCATTTAGGTGTTAAAATTGTGATGCTGCTCTTCATCCACTGAAAGGCAAAGATACGAAGAGAGTTGGTTAAAGATGCTCACTTACAACCTGGTCCCATTAATCAGTGCTCCTCCAAGCAAAGCCCTCCAGCCTGTGGCATCAGCCTCACTGGAGGCTGATAGAGGTGAAAATTCCCAGGCCCTACCTTCCACCTATTGAGGAATCATAGAAGACTCATGGTAGGTGAGGCCCAACAATCTGTTTTAACAAGTCATCCCGGTAACGGTTAAGGAGCTAAAGTCTGAGAAGCACTGCATAAGGGCACAGATGCACACCTTTCTCTATTTTTGTGCATAAAGGGATGTCTGAAGGATGACCATCTCTTGGACCTGGGATCTTGAAGTATTTCCCCAGCTTTCCTATATGGTTGGTGTGGTTTACAGTCAGTACATATAATTTTTTAAACCACTTTATTTAAAAGAGAGATGATTCACATACCATAAAAGTCACCATCTAAAAGTGAACAGCTCAGTGCTTTTCAGTATATTCTCAAAGTTGTATAACCACCACAGCTATCTAATTACACAACAGTTTCATCTCCCCCCCAACAGACACCTGGTAGCCATTAGCAGTCACTCCCCATTTCCTTCTCCCCCACAGTCCTAGATAACTGCTCAATCTACTTTCTGTCTCCAGAGAACTGTCTTTTCTGGACATTCACTGCATGATTTTTAAAACTTGAAAAAATAAAGAAGCTATTTTTTATCTGGAAGAGCAAACACAACGAAAGTATAGGGAGGTAATATGAAGACAGGAAGTTCGGGTGGAAATAAAAATGTGGATCGTTCTAAACCAGGATTTAGGAGACCAATGGTTGTTTCTCTTTTAGCTTTGATTGCTGACTCAAGGAGGAAGCCGATCTGGGCCATAAGTATCACCATGATAGGTGTGGTTCTCTTTGATTTTGCTGCTGACTTCATTGATGGGCCCATCAAAGCCTACTTGTTTGATGTCTGCACTCATCGAGATAAGGAGAGGGGCCTCCACTACCATGCGCTCTTCACAGGTAGGGAATATCCAGAAAGTCTATCCTTCAGGTCCCCGGGCAGGGAAGCCCTTCCACTGAAGCCATTCAGTGTCTCAGCGCTCAGATTTTTTGAATGAATAGATCTGTTGATGCATCACTCCCATCATGTGGGCTCTGTCTTCCAGGGCACTCCTCTTGTGACCAAGCTGTGGAGTTTTTGCAAAGGAAGTTTGTAGGAGAGCTCTCTGCAGAGCCGTGTGTGGAGACATTTACAAATGAAATGAAAAAAGGCCTTGTAGACTTCATATTTAGTTTTGTTTTTTAGTCAGTAATGTGTAGCATCAACACTACTTAGGAGTTTGCAGCTTCTTGGGCCCCTCTTCCAGTTATTTTAATTCAGCAGGTTTGGGGTGGGGCCCAGAAATTTGTGTTTTTAATGACTTTCTCAGATGATTCTGTGGCAAATGTCCCAAGAATCACATGAACCACATTTAAAAACAGAAATAGGAACAAACCAAGCAAATAAAAAGCCCCAAGTCTTAGAGATTTCTTAAAAAAAAAAAAAATTATTTATTTATTTGGCTGCACTGGGTCTTAAGTTGCAACAAGCACGACCTTTAGTTGCAGCATGTGTGATCTAGTTTCCTGACCAGATTGAACCCCAGGCCTCCAGGATTGGAAGCTCAAAGTCTTAGCCAC
Organism: Cervus canadensis; assembly: GCF_019320065.1. NCBI lineage: Eukaryota > Metazoa > Chordata > Mammalia > Artiodactyla > Cervidae > Cervus > Cervus canadensis. Next base: position 37,870,004 of record NC_057401.1, read on the forward strand.
TGGGCCACCAGGAAAGTCCCAGAGATTTCTTAGTTATATAAAGAGTTAGCAAATCCTCAACCTCCTGTTTTGGAAAATGCCATGCCAGGAGGACACTTCTTGGGGCCATTGCTGGCCTTCTTTGATAGCTGTTAGGCCCTTCATGTAGAGCAATGCCACTAATGTTCAACATGCATTTCTAGAGCTCCGTTTGTTGTTGTTCAGTCATTCAGTCATGTCCGACCCTTTGCGACCCCGTGAACTGGAGCATGACAGGCTTCCCTGTCTTTCACTATTTTCTAGAGCTTGTTGAAACTTATGTCCACTGAGTCAGTGATGCCATCCAACCGTCTCATCCTCTGTCACCGCCTTCTCCCCCTGCCCTCAGTCTTTCCCAGCATCTGGATCCTTTCCAGTGAGACTGCTCTTCACATCAGATGGCCAAAGTATTGGCATCAGTCCTTCCAATGAATATTCAGGATTGATTTCCTTTAGGACTGACTAGTTTGATCTCCTTGCTGTCCTTCCAGTTGGGATTGTTCTAGGATTGGGGTGTCATCCATAAGACAACAGCATGATCCTGTCCTTGGGAGCATTGTTAGGTCTAGATGTGGGGACTCTATTTGATTTTCTCCAAGGCCCAACCAAGGTATTTTTATTTTATGTTTTGATGTACTCTGTCTCCTCTCATGGTCAGGTATATCCCATGAGAAGCAGAATCTTGAATTTTGTTCAGATTATATCCCCACAGCCAAAAGCAGGCCTGGCCACAGAAGCCATTCAGTCAACAATTTGCTGTTTGTGCAAATATTTGAATGGTAGACACTGATAAGAATGGGGCTGCCCGGCAGAGAGGGGTCTGGAGGAGCAGGAGTCCAGCCCATCTGTCTGGGACCCCTGGAACACTTTGTTTACCGGCTGGAAGGCCCCAGAATAGAGATTCAAGCTGCATTCTCCTAACTTAAATCCCACAGTTCCTACTGCTATATCATAATCTGCTGAAATTAATTATGATATTGTGGGAGGCTTTTTGGCTTTTGAACCTGACACGTAGAGAGTTTTGTTGCTCTAAGTACTTTGGGCAACATGGTCACTCCTTCCCAGTTTATATCAGTGTTAGTCTTGGCCTAACAACCTTTGCTTTGCTGCCTCTAATATTAAAAGAGCTCTGTATTTGGGGAACTTTTCCAGGGTTAACACATGGTAGTATTTCTGTTGAGTTTGATAAAATGTCTTGAGGTTTTCTTTTGATACTAGTGTATTGTGGTTTCAGCCAGCATATAATTCATGTATAATTTTCATGTGACCTCATTTCAGGCTTTCACTGTATCTTGTCTGAGCTTTTGTACTTACCCTTTAACTGATTTTCCAGTCTCTAATTTTTTCCTATTCCAATTGTGCTAACACACAGCTTCCAGGGTCATATTCCTAAAAGATACCTCTGATCAGGACACTTTCATGTTCAATGACCTGCAGTGGCTCCTGCTGACAAAAAATTGATTAATTAATCAATTGCCAATTTAAGAAAGAAATAGAGAATTTTATTCAGTTCAACCTAAAGATTATAAATTGGGAAACAGTCTCTCAGAGAGCTCTCAGAACTATTCCTCCCATCAGAGGTCAAAGCACAGTTATATATGAGACAAAGTGTTATACATCTAATGACGTACTGACAGTTTACATGGTCCAGGTCTGTACATACAAGGCGAGTAGTGGGTCATCATGACAGCTTACAGAATGGAGAAGGGACTGTTATCTGTTAAGGAGTTCCCTTGCTAGTGCCAGGAGAAAGTTGCTGCTGTCAAGAAAGTATTCCTGTGACTTCTATGGCAGCAGTCTGATTAATATATTAATATAATGCAGATGCATGTTGCACACTCCAGGGGAGGGAGGAGGCCCAAAGGAGAAAGTGTTATATTTAAATCTAGGCCCAACAATTCCAAATGTTTTTCAAATAAGTGTCAAAGGGTTCACTGCCAAAATGTTCTCCAGCATGTTTCTGAATTTTTTTTTTTTTTTTTTAAGAAAAGTCCCTATTGGCTTCTGGGAATTTTAAACCTCCAACTTCTGTCTCTATGTTTAAAGGTAACTCTACCTGCCCTCCACCCCTGGCATATGTGATAGCCATGCTGGGTTTAGTGGATCCATCTCATCCCTTCTGGATTCCCTGGTAGCTCAGTTGGTAAAGAATTCGCCTGCAGTACAATAGACTGGTTCACTTCCTGGATCAGGAAGATCCCCTGGAGAAGGCAGAGGCTGCCCACTCCAGTATTCTTGGGCTTCCCTGGTAGCTTATACAGTAAAGAATCCGCCTGCAATGGGGAACACCTGGGTTCGATCCCTGTGTTGGGAAGATCCCTGGCAGAGAGCAAGGCAACCCACTCCAGTATTCTTGCCTAGAGAATCCCCATGGACAGAGGAGCCTGGCTGGCTACAGCCCATGGGGTCGCAAACAGTCAGACACGACTGAGTGACTAAGCACAGCACAGCCTCATCCCTTCACCTCATGCCTTCACCTCTGGGTGCACCTGGGGCTGTGGAACCGTCACTCACCAAAAGAAAGGAGATTCCTCCCTTGAGTCAGAATGCTTGTAAGTGAGCATCTGTTGCTATTAATAAATTAACCCGAGGCCTTGCTCTCCTGAACAGTGGTCTCTGTTCCACCCAAGGAGACTGGATGAGGGCTGATGGTCAGTAAAGGTTGTCCCAGTTCAAATCCTGGCTCCTCCTCCCGCCCAGTCCCTACTATTTCTGAACTTTTTTTTCTTCACAGGGCTGTGAATCTGTCCACCATGTTAGTTATTAACATCCTGGCAATATTTTGGAATTTTGCTCATAGCTCAGTCAGTAAAGACTCTACCTGCAATGCCAGAGACCTGGGTTTGATCCCTGGGTTGGGAAGAGCCCCTGGAGAGGGAAATGGCAACCCACTCCAGTGTTCTTGCCTGGAGAATCACATGGACAGAAGAGCCTGGCAGGCTACAGTCCATGGGGTTGCAAGAATTGGACGCAACTTAGCAAACTGGATCACCAACCACCGCCACCATTCTGGCAAATGGTCCCAAGCAATGGTTCCTGAGCAAGGAACCCTTTAATAGGATTCAGCACCAAATGTATAGATTTACTATATATTCTCCATTCCCACCAGGCTTGCAAAAGTTGTGTTTGTGTGTAATGACTTGATAAGGAACTTGCCCCATGTGCATCTTTGGAAGAAGAGTGGGTAACGTGTTAGGCTTAGCTTCTTTTGACTTTTCTGTTTCTTTAATACTTCAAAGTTTGCATAAAAAATGCTAGTGAAACAAATACTCAGAATAGAAATAAATAAGAGCTAAAAAAAGAGTCCTAAAAATAAAGTTTAGATATGGGTCCCTTTGACCAAATGTATACAAGTGGGAAAAGGCTGTGTTTCACAGTAGAGTCGATTTTAACTTCTCCTTCAGGACTCATTGCTGCATGAGTGGATTTCTTTCATCAGCTGAGTTTCCTTTGAAGTTTCTGCCCCCAGTGAACTTTCATGTCTCCTCACGCAGGCAGGAAAGGATGTGGCCAGAGCAGAAACCAGGGTACAGGAATTTCAGCTTTGAGGGTGACATGAATAACTTAGGGTGAAACATAAGGTCTACAAATTGCCATTTCTTATCCCCATTCAACACCTACCTCTCAAAGAATCTCAAAGGCAGGTTAGAGATGGGAGCCCCTGAGGACATTTTTTCACTTACTCAATACTTGTGTACATGCTTAGTCACTCATCTGTGTCTGACTCTTTGCAACCTCATGGACTGTAGCCTGCCAGGCTCCTCTGTCCATGGAATTCTCCAGGCAAGAATACTGGAATGGGTTGCCATTCCCTTCTCCAGGGGATCTTCATAACCCAGGGATGGAACCTGGGTCTCCTGCATTGCAGGTTAATTCTTTACCATCTGAGCCACGAGGGAATTGTCTACCAGAAATCTCTTTCCCCAGATACCAACTGGCTGGCTTGGCTTGCATCCTCTCTTTGTTATAATCTCTAGTCACATAGCCCCTCCTCAGCAATTCATGATTACTTGATAATATATTATTTATTCATTTGTTTGTTGTTTATTGTCTGCCTCTAGAGCCAACATATAAGCTATCTGAAGACAGGAGTATTTCCTGTTTGTTCCAAAATCACTAGTGCTTAGAATAGTTCTGGAAATATGCTGAAGAAATATTGATGAGACAAATATTCTATTTTAACATCCTCGTTTTACCTGTGAGGAAGCTGTGTTGCTGAGAGGTAAGTGACTAACTCAAGGTCACACAGCTGGATTTGTGTGCTAAGTCACTTCTGTCATGTCCAACTCTTTTCGGCCCTATGGACCGTAGCCCACCAGGCTCCTCTGTCCCTAGGGTTTTCCAGGCAAGAATACTGGAGAGGGTTGCCATGTACTTCTCCAAGGCATCTTCCCAACCCACGGATGGAACCTGGGTCTCTTTCAACTCCAGCTTCGGCAGGCATGGTCTTTACCACTAGCACCACCTGGGAAAACAGCTAGTGGAAGATATTGAATCAGTCTTTATGTCTGCAGTGCATGTGAATCCTCAACCCAAGGGCTTCCCTCATAGCTCAGTTGGTAAAGAATCTGCCTGCAATGCAGGAGACCCAGGTTTGATCCCTGGGTTGGGAAGATCCCCTGGAGAAGGAAATGGCAACCCACTCCAGTATTCTTGCCTGGAGAATCCCATGGACAGAGGAGCCTGGCAGGCATCAGTTCATGGGCTTGCAAAGAGTTGGACACAACTTAGCGACTAAACCACCACCCCAACCCAGATGTAATTTTTGTGTGTTGAGCCCCATTGGCCCAGGATGGTGAAAACTTAGTGTCAGTCCCTTTGGAATACTCTCCTACACCTTTCCCTGAGTCTTGCATCTAAAAACTGGGAGCTTAGAGTGCAAAAGTTTCAGGCAGCAAGCATCTGGGTTTCCTCATCATGTGTTCTCACTGGCATTTACTGGGCTGTCCTTGGTCCCGTGGTTTCTCAGCTGTGAGGCTGAACTGGTCACAGTCGCATTCTCGCTCATCCTTGTCCATGGGGCCCCTTCAGAACCCCCAGAATTCTCAGCTCCCCACTGCCCACATGGCATCCTGTGCTTCCCAGGCCTGCGGATGTGAGGTGGGCTCTGTGAGCTGCAGACACTCCATGCTCTGGTTTTCTTGTCTCTAAAAGAGAGGTAGAAATTCAGTTGAGCCTTGTTATTCAGGGATTCCGTATTTGTGAAGTCATCTGCTTACTAAAACTTACTGGTACCACCAAAATCAATACTTCTAGCTCATTCTCCATCATTTGCAAGCATCTGCAGAGTGGAGGAGAAAAAAAAAAACCAATGTGAGTCATCCAGTGTGCTTTCTCCCAGCTGTGGTTGAGCAAGGTGACACTCTGCCTTGTTTTGATTCTTACACTGTAAACAGGTGTCCTTTTTGTGATATGTTTAGTGCCATTTTTTTTCTTTTCTGTATTTCTTTTTTCTTGGTGATTTCAGTATTTAAAGTGGCTCCAAATGTGGTGCTGAAAGCACTGCTTTGGGTTCATAAGTGCAAGAATGTTGTGATGTGACTTCTGAAGAAAATATGTGTCCTAAGTGTTATTCTGGTGTGAGTTACAGTGCTGTTGGCCACGGGCTATTCCATGAGATATCTTTAAACAGAAATACATGTAAAACAAGGTTCTGTGTTGTTCCACTGAAGAAAACGAAGACTTGAGGCTCACAGGAACTTAACACTCAGAGCAGGAGTTTACTATTCACCAACTTACCAGTTCAGGGCTTGTGGAAACTTTCTGGAACGTTAACTACTGCTAATAGTAAGATGCAGCAGTAGTAACTTCCTCAAAGGGTTGTTGTGAGGATTGAGTGAATCGTAAACGTCAAGCACGTAGAACAGAGCCTGACACATGGTCTTATCTGTCTCACCCACCGCAGAGCCCTTGCTCCCTTGAAGTCTGAATATCCCCCTGGGGTCTTCCTAGGAAAGAAAGTGTTGATCCGTTCTGCTCTTGGGTTCCCCAAGCGGTCTGGGAGGTTTTGCTCCCCACCACCCCCTCCATCCTCCCATCCCAGCTAGGTCCGAGGATCAAGAAGCAGAACCACTACAGCTTTAGGGACACACCAGTTCACCCTTCATGAATGCTCTGTCTACCCTGGGAAGCCTTGTTCTTAAATCACATTTTTTTTTTTTTAATTCTGTTGCAGTAAAAAGGAGAATAGAGGAATGAGTTTTTCTCTTTTCCTTTCCTGAGAAAGTGAACTTGCTCAGTCATGTCCGACTCTTTGTGACCCCATGGACTATAGCCTACCAGGCTCCTCCATCCATGGGATTTTTCAGGCAAGAGTACTGGAGTGGGTTGCCATTTCCTTCTTCAGGGTTTCTTCCCGACCCAGGAATTGAACCCGGGTCTCTCACATTGTAGGCAGATGCTTTACCATCTGAGCCACCAGGGAAGTCCAGTGAAGAAGAGAAAAGAGAACAGTGAGCAGGCCTGAACATTCCTAACTGTTCCTAACTCTTCATGTCTATAATTTAAGTTTGCTTTTCTGCCCCCTAACTCTGCAGGAGCTACATTTCACACCAATTTTACCTTTGACTTTGTGCTAAATACATCCTGCATCTGGTTTTTACCCTTACAACACCCTTCCCTTTGTAGTTACATATCAGAGCCACCAAACTGCCAGACTCAATTATTAGGTTACTGACACCAGCCTATGACTATCTTTGAAACAATGCAAGAGGAAGAAATCAAGATCCTAACACCTTTATTCCTCATCATTGACTCCTGAATGCAAGCCGTTGTCTTATATAAGCCCCTAGACTCCCATGGAGAGGGGGCACTGTTCTTGAGTCATGAGCCTATTGTCTTCCCCTCTCTGCCAGCTGAGAATTAAAGCCACCTTCCTATTTCCTCCATACTCATTCTCCCTATTTTTTATTCAGCTCTGGTGGGCAGAGAGAGCCAAGATTTTGGCCAGCAACACATCTACCATCAGTGCCTTTGGAGCCTAAGGGCTTCTGAAACTCAGAAGCAAGGAGGCATGTTCTTATTTCTCTGCTTTCCACTTTCATGTCCTTCCCCAAAAGCAATGAGCCTGGCTCAGTTTGAACATGAAGGAAGGGCCCCGGGAAATACCAGGGCAGTTGTGGGTGGACGGAAGCCGTGGTCAGCACTTTAAGTATATTTTCTCACATCTCTTGGGGAGATGAGTTGCCTTGCAAATCTCAAGAAATGTCAGGTCTTATATGCTCAGTCTCTAGAAGGAAAGTTACGTCTGCCTGGTTCATTGCTATGTCTGCAGGGCCCAGCACAGTTCTTGGTGAGAGTAGGTGTTCCATCCATTTCTACTGATTAAAAAATATCTCTCTCTCGCACACGCACACACATACACACTCCTAGTAGTTGGTACTTATGTTAACTCTCTGGGATTGTGTGTGTGTGTGTGTTTGGTGTAGATAGGAACTAATCTGACACTTTCACTGCTATTTTCTCAACACATAGAAAAGAAGCAGAGGGACTCTTTCATGAACCTCCCAGGAATGCAGGATCTTTTATCTGTCCCCTTGCTGAGGTACTGAAGCTGGCAGCACACCGATAACTCTCTCCTCTTGAGCTCATTCTCCATTGCAGTTGAGGTTGTTTAGTCACATGCCTGAAGCAGGGAATCAATTACAGGCCCATGGTAGATGCAGAGTTTGACTCAGACAGACTCTCTTTAGGTTCCTTGGTCCTGAAACTCTCCCAGTTTTCCATTTTACCTATTACATGTTGTATTAGTCACCCAGTCATGTCCGACTCTCTGTGACACTGTGGATTGTAACCTGCCAGACTTCTCTGTCTGTGGAATTCTCTAGGCAAGAATACTGGAATGGGTTGCCATTCCCTTCTCCATGGATCTTCCTGACCAGGGATTGAACCTGGGCTTCCCGCATTGCAGGCAGATTCTTTATCGTCTGAGCCACCAGGGAAGCCCTTTACTTATTATGCTGCTGCTGCTGCTAAGTCGCTTCAGTCGTGGCCGACTCTGCGCGACCCCATAGACTGCAGCCTACCAGGCTCCTCTGTCCCTGGGATTCTCCAGACAAGAACACAGGAGTGGGTTGCCATTTCCTTCTCTAATGCATGAAAGTGAAAAGTAAAAGTGAAGTCGCTCAGTCGTGTCCGACTCTTCACAACTCCATGGACTGCAGCCCACCAGGCTCCTCCATCCATGGGATTTTCCAGGCAAGAGTACTAGAGTGGGTTGCCATTGCCTTCCCCATTTACTTATTATAGGTGTAGACTAAAGAAAGAAATAATACATATTTCTGTATATTTGGACTTCTTCCAGGAGGAACCATTGTTTAAACCGTATCATTAGTTATGAAATATACTATCTGTCTGCTGAGCCATTCATTCTGGTGTGATTTTGACATCACAACCTGGCTCTGTCAGGATAAGGATAAGAGCCAGCTGGAGCCTTCTTTGCAGAGGCTGGTTATCTAATGTGGTGGCAGATACCCTTGAGATGCTCCAGCTTATCTGGCCAATAGCCTGGGGACTGACTCCAAGAGCCCCAGGAAGGCTGATACTGGCAGTAGTAATAAATGCAATCTTGATGTAAATGTGGGAGTTGATGTTAGCCTTTGTTGCCACTTTGATGACTAGGCTTTGTTTAGGAGGCTATTTTGAAGATAAAATCCTTAGTTTAAGTGGAGGATGTTAAAAGCAAAGCATTCAGTAAATTCCTACAGCCCTCTGCTGGCCTCATCAGATCTGAAGGTGTGAATAGATAAATGTTTCCATCCAGAGTTTTAAGATACCGCCTAGCAGAAATGGCATCCCACTTCAGTATTCTTGTGGATAGAGGAGGCTTGTGGGCTATAGACCATAGTGTTGCAAAGAGTTGAATACTACTAAAGCACCTTAGCATTCAGCATTCAGCATGGCCCCACTATTCAGCAAGGCATACTGTTATACCTTTTAGCTGTGTCCCACAGTAGCACCAAGACAAAAAAGTTTTGCTTGTTTTGTTTTTTCCCCTTCCCTGAGAGAAGAGAGAATTGGAGATTTAAAAAAAATTTTTTTAATCACTTGTAGCATGATTTATTTAATTGATTAGTGGAGGAACTGATTGGGAAGACAAAGAACAGTTTCCCCAAGTTCTTTCAGGATAAATTGTGTGTGTGTGTGTGTGTGTGTGTGTTTAGCAAAAGAAAAAAAAAAAGCTAGATTAGATACAAATCTGATTAACATACTACAAGGTAATATAACTGTAGCTCCTCTGTAATAGTCCTACCAGGCTATGAAAATATGGTTACAAACCTTATTAATGTCTGCAAATTGTCCTTAGTTTTACAAGATTGTACATCATTGCACTTTGTCAGTTGTGGCTTGTTGGTCAATGACAACAAAGTCTCGTTCCCAAGAATATCAGATGAGGGTGGTGCAGGTTGCTTAGAAGCTGCTCTATCTCCTGAGTGCTCAAAAAGTGATATTTGGACTAACAGGGGTGGGTTGTCACTGGGGAGCTCAAAAGGAATGCAGAGCCTTGGGTTCTATTGCCATCTTTAAAATCAGAACTTATGCTATAGACTTCCCTGGTGGCTCAGACGGTAAAGCATCTGCCTATAATGCAGGAGACCTGGGTTCAATCCCTTGGTTTGGAGGATCTCCTGGAGAAGGAAATGGCAACCCACACCAGTATTCTTGCCTGGAAAATCCCATGGATGGAGGAGCCTGGTTAGGCTACAGTCCATGGGGTCGCAAAGAGTCAGACACGACTGAGCGACTTCACTTCACTTCACATGCTATAGATTGAATGTTTGTGTCCCTCTCTGAATCCATATGTTGAAAACCTCATGCCTAATGTGATGCTGTTGAACACAGAGTGTCTGATGAACTATGGATGGAGGTTCGTGACACTGTACAGGAGACAGGAATCAAGAACATCCCCAAGAAAAAGAAACGCAAAAAAGCAAAATGGCTGCCTGAGGAGGCCTTACAAATAGCTGTGAGAAGAAGAGAAGTGAAAAGCAAAGGAGAAAAGGAAAGATATACCCATTTGAATGCAGAGTTCCAAAGAATATCAAGGAAAGATAAGAAAGGCTTCCTCAGTGATCAGTGCAAAGAAATAGAGGAAAACAATAGAATGGGAAAGACTAAAGATCTCTTCTCTAGAAAATTAGAGATACCAAGGGAACATTTCATGCAAAGATGGGCTCAATAAAGGACAGAAATGGTAGGGACCTAACAGAAGCAGAAGATATCAAGAAGAGGTGGCAAGAATACACAGAAGAGCTATACAAAAAAGATCTTCACGACCCAGATAATCACGATGGTTTGATCACTCACCCAGAGCCAGACATCCTGGAATGTGAAGTCAAGTGGGCCTTAGGAAGCATCACTATGAACAAAGCTAGTGGAAGTGATGGAATTCCAGTTGAGCTATTTCAAATCCTAAAAGATGATGCTGTGAAAGTGCTGCACTCAATAGGGCAGCAAATTTGGAAAACTCAGCAGTGGCCACAGGACTGGAAAAGGTCAGCTTTCATTCTAATGTCAAAGAAAGGCAATCCCAAACAATGCTCAAACTACCACACAATTGCACTCATCTCACATGCTAGGAAAGTAATGCTCAAAATTCTCCAAGCCAGGCTTCAGCAATTCATGAACTGTGAACTTCCAGATATTCAAGCTGGTTTTAGAACAGGCAGAAGAACCAGAGATCAAATTGCCAACATCCAACAAAAGACCTATACATAGAAAACTATAAAACACTGATGAAAGTAATCAAAGAGGACACAAACAGATGGAGAAACATACTGTGTTCATGGATTGGAAGAATCAATATTGTCAAAATGGCTATGCTACCCAAAGCAATCTATAGATTCAATGCAATCCCTATCAAGCTACCAATGGTATTTTTCACAGAACTAGAACAAATAATTTCACAATTTGTATGGAAATACAAAAAACCTCGAATAGCCAAAATAATCTTGAGAAAGAAGAATGGAACTGGAGGAATCAATCTGCCTGACTTCAGACTCTACTACAAAGCCACAGTCATCAAGACAGTATGGTACTGGCACAAAGACAGAAATATAGATCAGTGGAACAGAATAGAAAGCCCAGAGATAAATCCACGAACTTATGGACACCTTATCTTTGACAAAGGAGGCAAGGATATACAATGGAAAAAAGACAACCTCTTTAACAAGTGGTGCTGGGAAACTGGTCAACCACTTGTAAAAGAATGAAACTAGAACACTTTCTAACACCATACACAAAAATAAACTCAAAATGGATTAAAGATCTAAATGTAAGACCAGAAACTATAAAACTCCTAGAGGAGAACATAGGCAAAACACTCTCTGACATAAATCACAGCAGGATCCTCTATGACCACCTCCCAGAATATTGGAAATAAAAGCAAAACTAAA